>NC_134201.1:2807432-2833005 GCF_964188355.1 Buteo buteo
GGGGTGTTTTGAGGAGGAAAGGGGGTGTTTTGAGGGGAAAAAGAGGGTTTTGAGGAGGAAAATGGGGGTGTTTTGAGGGAAAAAGAAGGTTTTGAGGGGGAAAGGGGGTGTTTTGAGGGGAAAAAGAGGGTTTTGAGGGGAAAGGGGGTGTTTTGAGGGGAAAAAGAGGGTTTTGAGGAGGAAAGGGGGTGTTTTGAGGGGAAAAAGAGGGTTTGTGAGGGGGAAAGGGGTGTTTGAGGGGGAAAAGAGGGTTTTGAGGGGGAAAGGGGGTGTTTTGAGGGGAAAGAGGGTTTTGAGGGGGAAAGGGGTTTTGAGGGGAAAAGAGGGTTTGTGAGGGGGAAAGGGGGTGTTTGAGGGGAAAAAGAGGGTTTGTGAGGGGGAAAGGGGTGTTTTGAGGGGAAAAAGAGGGTTTGTGAGGGGGAAAGGGGGTGTTTTGAGGGGAAAAAGAGGGTTTGTGAGGGTGAAAGGGGGGTGTTTTGAGGGGAAAAGAGGGTTTTGAGGGGAAAGGGGGTGTTTTGAGGGGAAAAAGAGGGTTTTGAGGGGGAAAGGGGGTGTTTTGAGGGGGAAAAGTGGGGCTTTGGGGGAAAGGGGTGTTTTGGAGGGGGAAAGGGGTTTAGGGAGGAAAAGGGGTGTTTGTGAGAGGAAAAATGATTTTTGTGAGGAAAAGGTGGTGTTTTGAGGGGGAAAGGCGTTTTGTGAGGGGAAAAAGAGGGTTTGAGAGGGGAAAAGGGGTTTTGAGGGGAAAAAAGGGATTTGAGAGAAAAGGTTTCGAGGAGGAAAAGGGGGTTTGAGGTGGGAAAGAAGTTTTGTGAGGGGAAAAAAAAGGAGTTTGAGAAGTAAAAGGGGTTTTGGGAGGGGGAAAAGGTTGTGAGGGGAAAAGGGGGTGTTTTGAGGGGGAAAGGGGGTGTTTTTGGAGAAAAAAGGGGATTTAGGAGAAAAAGCGGAGTTTGTGGGGCATAAAGGGGTGTTTTGAGAGGAAAAGGGGTGGTTTGGGGGAAAAAGGTGGTTTGGGGTCAGTTGAGGGGGAAAGAGGGGACGTGAGGGGAAATGGCGGCTCCGGGGGGTCAGGAGAGGGAAAGGGGAGTTTTGTGAGGGGAAAATGGGGATTTTGTGAGGGGAAAAGGGGTTTTGTGAGGAGAAAGAGGGGTTTTGAGGGGAAAAAAGGGGATGGGAGGCGTTTGTGAGGGGGAAAAGTGGGGATTTGTGAGGGAAAAGGGGACTTTTGGGGGTGTGTGAGGGGAAAAGTGGAGTTTGTGAGGGAAGAGTGGACTTTTGGGGGGGTGTGAGGGGAAAAGTGGGGTTTGGGGTGAGTTTTAAGGGAGAAAGGAGTTTTGAGAGGGGGAAAAGGGGGGTTTTGAGGGCAAAAAGTGGGGTTTGGGGAGGTTGTGAGGGAAAAAGGAGGTTTTGGGGTGAGTTTGAGGGGGGAAAAAGTGGGGCTGTGAGGGGAAAAAGTGGGGGTTTTGAGGGGAAAAAGTGGGGTTTCAGGGGTCTGTAAGGGAAAAAGGAGGTTTTGGGTGAGTTTTGAGGGGAAAAGGTGGGGTTTTGGGGGGCTGTGAGGGAAAAACGGGAGGTTGGGGGGGAGTTTGAGGGGGAAAAAGTGCGGTTTTGAGGGGAAAAAGTTGAGGGGGAAAAAGTGGGGTTTCGGGGGGCTGTGAGGGGAAAAAAGGGAGGTTTGGGGGAGTTTTGAGGGGGAAAAAGTGGGGGTTTGAGGGGAAAAGTGGGGTTTTGGGGGCTGTGAGGGAAAAAATGGGGGTTTGGGGGGAGTTTTGAGGGGGAAAAGTGGGGTTTGGGGGTGTGAGGGGGGAAAAATTGGGGGAGAGGGGGTTTGGGGGCACTTTTGAGGAAAAAAGCGCCTTTTTTGGAGGGTTGGAGCGGGTTTAAGGGGAGGTGGGGTGCACGGGGGGGTTAAGGGGCGTGAAGAGAGGAGTTTTGAGGAGAAAAGAGGTAGGATGGGGAAAAATGGGGGTGGGGGAAAATGGGGGTACAAGGGGTAGAAAGGGGGTGGGGGACAAGGGGAAAAAAGGGGGAACAAGGGGGAAGGGGGGAAGGTTTGGGGGTGTTTGAGAGGGAAAAGGGGGCAGAGAGGAGGTGGAGGGGGGGTTTGGGGACACGCAGGGGGTTTGGGGGGTGCAGATGGGTTTGGGGGGGCACGGGGGTTGCAGAGGGGTTTTGGGGGACACACAGGGGGTTTGGGGGGGCAGGGAGGTGCAGAGGGGTTTTTTGGGGCGGTCCGAGGGGTTTTGGGGGTGCGGGGGGAAGGCGGGGAGGGGGTGAGGAGTTTTGGGGGGGCTTGGAGGGGGTGAGGGGTTTTGGGGGGGTTTGGAGGGGGCGAGGGGTTTTGGGGGGCTTGGAGGGGGCGAGGAGTTTTGGGGGGGCTTGGAGGGGGCGAGGGGTTTTGGGGGGGTTTGGAGGGGGCGAGGAGTTTGGGGGGGGTTGGAGGGGGCGAGGAGTTTTGGGGGGAGTCTGGAGGGAAAGGGGGTGCAGAGGGAAGGGGGAAAAGGGGTGCAGCGAGGGGGAGGGAAAGGGGGCGCAGGGAATTGGGGCACAATAAAGGGGAGGGGGGGAGAAAGGGGGTGCAGAGAGGGGCTAGGGGAAGGGGGGGGGGGGCGGGGGGGTCCCTGACAGCAGGCCCCCCCGCAGGGGTTGGCAGCGCGGCGCCCGCCATGTACAATGGGATCGGGTTGCCGACGCCGCGGGGCAGCGGCACCAACGGCTACGTCCAGCGCAACCTCTCGGCCCTGCGGCACAAGAAGGAGCAGCGGGGGGGGGCCGGGGCGGGGAACCCCCCCCGGGCGAAGAGGAGCTGCGCAGGCTGGAGGCCAGCCTGGCCAAGAAACCCAACCCCGAGATCCTGGACCACCAGCGCAAGAGGAAGGTGGAGCTGAAATGCCTGGAGCTCTCCGAGCTGATGGAGGAACAAGGGTGAGTTTCCCCCCCCACCCCGAAAAAAAACCCCAAAAACCCACCCCCGAAGTCCCAAACCCGCTCTCTGACCCCTCCCCAAAAAACCCCGTCTGTGCCCAAAAACCGACCCCGGTGGCCCCAAACGTCCCCCCCGGCTGCCTGGAGCTCTTTGAGGTGATGGAGGAACGGGTAAGACCCCCGGAAACTCACCCCCGAACCCCCAAACCCCACCGCCTGACCTCAGAAATGTGATCCTTGTAGCCCCACAAGTCGCCCCCGAACCCCCAAAACCCACCGCCTGACCCCAAAACTCACCCCGGAACCCCTAAAACCCACCGCCTGACCCCCGAAACGACCCTTGTAGCCCCAAAACCCACCCCCTGACCCCCAAAACGACCCTTTTAGCCCCAAAAACCCACCCCCTGACCCCCGAAACGACCCTTTTAACCCCAAAACCACTGCCTGACCCCAAAATGATCCTTGGAGCCCCAAAACTCACCCCCAAAACCCACCGCCTGACCCCGAAACAACCCTTGTAGCCCCAAAACCCACCGCCTGACCCCCGAACGACCCTTGTAGCCCCAAAACCCACCGCCTGACCCCCGAAACGACCCTTGTAGCCCCAAAAACCCACCGCCTGACCCCCGAAACGACCCTTTTAGCCCCAAAACCCACCCCCTGATCCCCCCAAAAACCCGCCTGTGCCCCAAAACCGACCCCCGGTGGCCCCAAACATCCCCCCGGCTGCCTGGAGCTCTTTGAGGTGATGGAGGAACGGGTAAGACCCCCGAAACTCACCCCCGAACCCCCAAACCCCACCGCCTGACCTCAGAAATGTGATCCTTGTAGCCCCACAAGTCGCCCCCGAACCCCCAAAACCCACCGCCTGACCCCAAAACTCACCCCGGAACCCCTAAAACCCACCGCCTGACCCCCGAAACGACCCTTGTAGCCCCAAAACCCACCCCCTGACCCCCAAAACGACCCTTTTAGCCCCAAAACCCACCCCCTGACCCCCGAAACGACCCTTTTAACCCCAAAACCCACTGCCTGACCCCAAAAATGATCCTTGGAGCCCCAAAACTCACCCCCAAAACCCACCGCCTGACCCCCGAAACAACCCTTGTAGCCCCAAAACCCACCGCCTGACCCCCGAAACGACCCTTGTAGCCCCAAAACCCACCGCCTGACCCCCGAAACGACCCTTGTAGCCCCAAAACCCACCGCCTGACCCCCGAAACGACCCTTTTAGCCCCAAAACCCACCCCCTGATCCCCCCAAAAACCCGCCTGTGCCCCAAAACCGACCCCCGGTGGCCCCAAACATCCCCCCCGGCTGCCTGGAGCTCTTTGAGGTGATGGAGGAACGGGTAAGACCCCCGAAACTCACCCCCGAACCCCCAAACCCCACCGCCTGACCTCAGAAATGTGATCCTTGTAGCCCCACAAGTCGCCCCCGAACCCCCAAAACCCACCGCCTGACCCCAAAACTCACCCCGGAACCCCTAAAACCCACCGCCTGACCCCCGAAACGACCCTTGTAGCCCCAAAACCCACCCCCTGACCCCCAAAACGACCCTTTTAGCCCCAAAACCCACCCCCTGACCCCCGAAACGACCCTTTTAACCCCAAAACCCACTGCCTGACCCCAAAAATGATCCTTGGAGCCCCAAAACTCACCCCCAAAACCCACCGCCTGACCCCCGAAACAACCCTTGTAGCCCCAAAACCCACCGCCTGACCCCCGAAACGACCCTTGTAGCCCCAAAACCCACCGCCTGACCCCCGAAACGACCCTTGTAGCCCCAAAACCCACCGCCTGACCCCCGAAACGACCCTTTTAGCCCCAAAACCCACCCCCTGATCCCCCCAAAAACCCGCCTGTGCCCCAAAACCGACCCCCGGTGGCCCCAAACATCCCCCCCGGCTGCCTGGAGCTCTTTGAGGTGATGGAGGAACGGGTAAGACCCCCCCAAAACTCGCCTCGGAACCCCAAAACTCGCTGCCTAACCCCCAAAACGACCCTTGTAGCCCCACAACCCACCCCTGACCCCAAAAATGACCCTTGTAGCCCCCCCAAAAACTCCCCCCTCTGCTCCCACCCCCCCCCCAGATCTCCCCAAACCACCCTGCAAACCCCAAAACTCCCCCTGTGTCCCCCCAAAAAGACCCCGGATCCCCAAAACTCCCCCTGTGCCCCCCCCCAAACCCCCTGGGATTCCCAAAACTCCCCCCGTGCCCCCCCAGAACCTCCCCAGATTCCCAAAACTCCCCCCCGTGTCCCCCCAAAAACCTCTGGATCCCCAAAACTCCCCCCGTGCCCCCCCCCCAAAACCTCTGGATCCCCAAAACTCCCCCCTGTGTCCCCCCCCGAAAACCTCTGGATCCCCAAAACTCCCCCCTGTGTCGTCCCCCCCAAAACCTCTGGATCCCCAAAGCTCCCCCTGTGCCCCCCCCCTCCAAAACCTCTGGATCCCCAAAACTCCCCCCTGTGTCCCCCCCCCAAAACCTCTGGATCCCCAAAACTCCCCCCGTGCCCCCCCAAAACCCCCTGGGATTCCCAAAACTCCCCCCTGTGGCCCCCCCAAAAACCTCTGGATCCCCAAAACTCCCCCCGTGCCCCCCCCAGATCCCCCAAATTCCCCCCTGTGCCCCCCGCAGAAGACACTGGATCCCCAAAACGCCCCTTTGTGTCCCCCCCAAAACCCCTCAGCTCCTTAAATCCCCCCCCCCGGCTCCCCAAAACTTCCCCCAAACCCCCCCGGATCCCCCAAACTCCCCCCCGTGCCCCCCCAAAAAAGCCCCCTGCCCCCTCTAAACCCCCTCCCCACTCCCCAAAAACCGGGGGGCCCCCCCAATTCACCCCTTTCCCCCCGCCCCCAGCTACGCCGAGGGGGAGATCCAGGAGAAGGTGGCCACCTTCCGCATGATGCTGCTGGAGAAGGACGTGGCGCTGGGCGAGCCGCCCGACCAGAAACCCACGTAAGTCCCCCCCAAAAAACCCCCTCTCCCCCCCCCCCCCAACCTCATTAACGACCCCCTAACGAACCCCTTTCCCCGTTAACGAGCAGGGTAACGGAGACCCATCAGCTGGCGGAAGCTAACGAGAAAAAAAACGAACGGCTCCGGGCGGCTTTCGGCATCAGCGACACTTACGTGGACGGCAGCTCGTTCGATCCCAACCGCCGGCCGAAAGAGCCCCCCCCGGAGCCCCCCAAACCCCCCAGGTACCCCCCGACGGATTTTGGGGTGCAGGGAAGGGGAAGGGACACCCCAAAATCTTTGCTGACGTCATCCCCCCCCTTATTTTTTGTGTGTCCCCCCTCTTTTTCTTCGCCAGTGCGGTGCGGGAGTCGTCCAGCTCTCGCTCGCCGTCGCCCAAGCAGAAGAAGAAGAAGAAGAAGAAGGACCGGGGGAGGTGGGGGGGGGATTTGGGGGTTCGGGGAGAATTTAGGGGGTTTTGGGGTTCGGGGGGTGGGTTTGGGGGAGTTTTGGGGGGTCAGGGGGTGGGTTTGGGGAGAATTTAGGGGGTTTTGGGGTTCAGGGGGTGGGGTTTGGGGAGAATTTAGGGAGGTTTGGGGGTTCAGGGGGTGGTTTGGGGAGATTTAGGGAGGTTTTGGGGTTCAGGGGATGGTTTTGGGGAGATTTAGGGGGGTTGGGGGAGGTTTTGGGGTTCAGGGGGTGGTTTGGGGAGATTTTGGGGGTACAGGGAGGTGGGTTTGGGGAGATTTAGGAGGGTTTTGGGGTTCTAGGGGTGGTTTTGAGGAGATTTAGGGGGTTTTGGGGGGTCAGGGGGTGGGTTTGGGGGAGATTTAGGGGGGTTTCGGGGAGGTTTTGGGGTTCAGGGGGTGGTTTGGGGAGATTTTGGGGGTACAGGGAGGTGGGTTTGGGGAGATTTAGGGTGGTTTTGGGGTTCTAGGAGTGGTTTTGGGGGAGATTTGGGGTTCTAGAGGTGGTTTTGGGGAGATTTAGGGGGTTTTGGGGTTCTAGGGCTGGTTTTGGGGTGCAGGGGGTGGTTTTGGGGAGATTTAGGGGGTTTTGGGGTTCTAGAGGTGGTTTTGGGGAGGTTTTGGGGTTCAGGGGGTGGTTTTGGGGAGATTTAGGGGGTTTTGGGGTTCTAGAGGTGGTTTTGGGGAGATTTAGGGTGTTTTGGGGTTCTAGGGCTGGTTTTGGGGAGGTTTTAGGGTTCCGGGGGTGGTTTTGGGGAGATTTAGGGGGGTTTTGGGGTTCTAGGGCTGATTTTGGGGAGATTTAAGGTGGTTTTGGGAGGTTTTGGGGTTCAGGGGGTGGGTTTGGGGGAGATTTAGGGCATTTTTGGGGGTCAGGGAGTGGTTTTGGGGAGATTTAGGGGGTTTTGGGGTTCTAAGAGTGGTTTTGGGGGGATTTAGGGTGGTTTGGGGGAGATTTTGGGTTCAGTGGTGGTTTGGGAAGATTTTGGGAGGGTTTTGGCGTTCTAGGAGTGGTTTTGGAGAGATTCGGGGTTCTAGGGGTGGTTTTGGGGAGACTTAGGGCTGGTTTTGGGGAGATTTTGGGAGGTTTTGGGGTTCTAGAGGTGGTTTTGGGGAGATTTAGGGTGGTTTCGGGGAGGTTTTGGGGTTCAGGGGGTGGTTTTGGGGAGATTTGGGGTTTTTTGGGTTCTAGGGCTGATTTTGGGGAGATTTAAGGTGGTTTTGGGGTTCAGGGGGTGGGTTTGGGGGAGATTTAGGGCATTTTTGGGGTTCAGGGGGTGGTTTTGGGGAGATTTAGGGGGTTTTGGGGTTCTAGGAGTGGTTTTGGGGGGATTTAGGGTGGTTTGGGGGAGATTTTGGGTTCAGTGGTGGTTTGGGAAGGTTTTGGGAGGGTTTTGGCGTTCTAGGAGTGGTTTTGGGGAGATTCGCGGTTCTGGGGGTGGTTTTGGGGAGATTTAGGAGGGTTTTGGGGTTCTAGGGCTGGTTTTGGGGAGATTTTGGGAGGTTTTGGGGTTCTAGAGGTGGTTTTGGGGAGATTTAGGGGGTTTTGGGGTTCTAGGGGTGGTTTTGGGGAGATTTAAGGGGTTTTGGGGGAGGTTTTGGGGTTTGGGAGGTGGTTTTGGAGAGATTTGGGGTTCAGGGGGTGGTTTGGGGCAGATTTAGGGTGGTTTTGGGGTTCAGGAGTTGGTTTTGGGGAGATTTAGGAGGGTTTGGGGGTTCTAGGGCTGGTTTTGTGGGGAGGTTTTGGGATTCCGGGGGTGGTTTTGGGGAGATTCGGGGGGTTTTGGGGTTGAGGGCGATGCCCAGCGCCCCGGCGCTCAGCACCCCGCTCTCCCGGCAGGTCGGCCAGCCGCTCCGGCGAGAGGAAGAAGAGCTCCAAGAAGAAGAAGCACAGGTAGGGCGTGGCCGCCGTGGGGCGTGGCCGCCGTGGGGCGTGGCCACTGTGGGGCGTGGCCGCCCTCCCTCACCTCCTCCATTTTCTTTTTTTTTTTTCCCCCCTTTTTTTTTCCAGGTCGGAATCGGAGGCCAAGAAGCGGAAGCACCGGTGAGCGGTGGGGGAGGGGAGGGGGGGGGGGGAGATGCTTTTTTTTGGGGGGGGGGGGGGGGTGTCAGCGCCTGATGCGATGACCTCACCGATGACGTCATCGCCCCTTCCACCAGGTCTCCCAGTCCTAAGACCAAGCACAAGGCCAAAGAGAAGAAGCGGAAGAGGTGAGACCCCGCCCCCCCCCCCCCCCCCCAAAACCGGTGCGGTTTCCCCCCAAACTGGCGCCCGCCCCCCCCAAACTGGCGCCCGCCCCCCCCAAACTGGTATCGCCCCCCCCCTCCCCCAGATCCACCAGCGAATCGGCCTCGCAGAAAAGCCGCCGCGAAGAGCGCTCTTCCTCCCCCGCCGCCTCCTCCTCCTCCTCCGCCTCCTCCCGCAGCCGGTAAGTCCCGCCCCCCCCCCCCCCCAAAAAAAAAATCCCCCCCCCCAAAACCTCCCCCAAAAAACCGCCCCCCCCACAAACCCCCCCCCGCCGCCGCCGCCGCAGGTCCCGCAGCGCCACCGCCCCGAAGCCCCCGACCCCCGCGACCCGCCGAGAGAAGGACGAACCGGCGCCGGCGCAACCGGGCCTCGCCGCCGCCGCACCGGAGGTGAGCCCCGGGGCGGGGCAGGGCGGGGCGGGACCCCACCCTCCCTTTTTTTTGTTTTAAATCCACCCCCCCCCACCCCCCCCCTCCCCACCCCCCAAAAAAAATCCCCCCCGAAAAAATCTCACACCCCGCTCCCTTTCCCAACCAGGGAACGCCGCAGCCGCAGCCGCAGCAGCCCCCGGCGTCACCGCCGGCACCCGCCGAGGAGCCCCAACCGGCGCCGCCCGTGAGCCCCCCGGCGCCGGCAGAGCCCCCCCGCCCCGCCGACCCCGCCCCTGCCGCCGCCCAACCGTCTCCCGCCGCCTCGCCGCCGCCGCCCACCGCCGCTTCGCCCGCCGTCGCCCGACCTTCCTCTCCCTCGCCTCCACCGATTCGCCGCGCCGTTTCCAGCCCCTCGCCGGAACCCCCCCGGCGTCCCAAAACCCCGCCGGCGACTCCGGTCGCCCCGGCGCGGCGGGAGCGTTCGCCGAGCCCGCCGAAACGTTCCCGGCCTCGGCGCGACCGCTCTCGTACCCGGAGCCCACCCGGCACGGGCGGGAGCCGGCGCGGCGGCGCCCGTTCCCGTTCCCGCAGCCCCGTCCGGCGCGCCCGCTCCCGCACCCCGCCGCGCCGCAACCGTTCCCGCAGCCGCCGGCGCGGCCGCTCCCGCTCCCGCACCCCGCCCCGCCGCGCCCGCTCCCGCTCCCGCACCCCGCTTTGGCGACCCAACTCCACCAGCCCCATCCGGTGGCCCCCGCGGTCGCGGTCCCGCACCCCGCCGCGCCGCAACAAATCCCGCTCGCCCGCCCGCCGCGCCCGCTCCCGTTCCCGCTCCCCTCGCGGCCGCGCCTGGTCCCGCGGCCGCGCCGGCGGGCGCTGGGGACGCTCCCGCTCCCGCTCGACGGCGCGACGCCGCTCCCGCTCCCGCTCGCCGGCCCGGCGCCGCTCCCGCTCGACGGCGCGGCGCCGCTCCCGTTCGCCGGCGCGACGCCGCTCACGGTCGACGGGCCGGCGCGGGGGCCGCTCCCGCTCCCGCACCCCCCGGCGCGGCCGCTCGGGCTCCACGCCGGCGCGACGCAGCCGCTCCCTTTCCTCGCCCGATCGGCGCCGGCGCGGCCGCGGGCTGGGCCGCCGCAGCCGTTCCGACTCCTCCGGCAAATCCCGGCGCGGTGGGCGGCGCAGCCGCTCCCTCTCCTCCCCCCGCCCCAAAAAACGGGCACGCGCCTCCTCCCGCTCCCCCTCCCGCCGCCGGCGCCGCAGCTCCACCGCCTCCCCTGCCGGCGGCGGCGCCCGCAAAGCCAAGAGCCCCAGCCCCTCCCCCTCGCCCCCCAAAACCAAAGCCCCCTCCCCGCCCCCGCCCGCCCTCCCGGCGCCCCCCGCCCGCCCCAAATGGGTGCCCATCGCCGAGCTGCACCCGGCGGCGCCGCAGCCGCCGCCGAACTTAGCCAAGGCGGCGGCGGCGGCCCCCGGCGCCGACGCCAAGCCGGCCGCCCCCAAGTGGGTGCCGATCGGCGGGGCGCAGCCGCTCCCCCCGCAGCCGGCGCCTCCCGGCACCGAGGCGGCGGCCACGCCGGCCACGCCGAGTCCCGCCAAGGCGGCCACCGAGGCGAAGGCGGCCACGCCGAGCGTCGCCAAAGCGGCCACCGAGGCGAAGGCGGCGACGCCGACCGCGCCGAACGTCACCAAAGCGGCGCCGGCCGCCGAGACGCCGAGCGCCGTCAAGCCGGTGCCCGCTAGCGAGCCGAAGGCGGCGACTGCGGCGCAGCCCGCCGGCCCCAAAGCGGCGCCGCAACCCGAGGTCAAGCCGGCGACCGCGGCGCAGCCCGCCGGCCCCAAACCGGCCACCCCGACTGAGGCGAAACCGGCGTCTTCGCCTCAACCCGGCACCGCCAAACCGTCGGCCGCTGCGCCGGCGCCGCAGCAGAACTTGGGCAAAACACCGGCGGCAGCCGCTGAGGTGAGACCGGCAGTGCCGCCGCCACCGCCTCCGCCGCCGCCACCCAAACCGGGACTCGCCGAGGCCAAACCGGTGACGCCGCCGGCGCAAGCGACCCAGCAGAGTGTCCCGAAAGCGGCTGCCGCTATCAAACCGGTGACACCCATGCCGCAGCAGAGCCCGGTGAAGCCGCCAGCGACGCCGCCACCGCTGCTGACCGGACTGCCCAAAGCCATGCCGGTGGTCGAGCCGAGAGTGGGGGTTCCGCTGCAGCCCCCCAAACCGGCCGGCGAGGCCAGACCGGCGCCGCCGGCGTCGCCGAGCCTCCCGAAAGCCATGCCGGTGGTGACACCGCCACCGAGCCAGAGCATCGCCAAGACGTCGCCGGGCGCCGAGACGAAGCCGGCGCTGCCGGCGCAACCGCTCGCCCCCAAACTGACGCCCGGCGAGGCGAGAACGGCGCCGGCCGTGCCGCAACCCAGTGTCGCCAAACCGGCGCCGGCCCCCGAGGCGAAACCGGCGTCGGCGGCCGTGCCGAGCGTCGCCAGATCGCCGGCGCCGTTGCTGTCGCCGGCCGCCCCCAGCCTGTCGAAGCCGGCGCCGCCGCGAGTCGTGCCGAGCGTCGCCGGCAAACTGGGCACCCCGCCGCCACCACCGCCGGGCCTGCCGCGAGCGCTCACCGCCGGGCTCCGGACCATCGGCACGCCGGCGAAGCTGCTGCCGGCCTCACGCCTCAGCCTGCCCTCCTCGCCCGTCGCCGCCTCGGCGCTGCCGCCGCCCGTCCACGCCAAACCCGTCCCCCGGCTGCTGCCCGTCCCCAAACCGCCGCCGCCGCCCAAAGCGGAGCCGCCGAGCGTCACCGTCACTGCCGCCGCCTCGCGGCCGCCGGAGCCTGTTGAGAAACCACGCGCCCTGTCGCCGCCGCGGCTCAGCCGGGCCACCGAGCCCGCCGGCACCCCGCGCCGCGAGGAAGAGCGCGGTCACCCCGTGTCGCCGCCCGTCCTGGAGAAGATGGCGCCCGAGCAGCCGGCGGCGCCGACGGCAACTCCCGGCACGGCAGCGCCGGGGCGGGAGATTCCCAAGGTGGAGCCGGCGGCTGGCGGTGCCGCCACCGCGGCCGCTCTAAGTCCGGCCACCAAGGCCACCGTGGGAGCTGCCACCGTTGCCGCCATCACCACTAAAGCCGCTGTGGACACCGTCACCAGTGCCACCACCGTAGGCGCTGCCGCCAAGGCTGCCGTCGGTGCTGCCGTCACGGTCGCCGCTACCGCTGTCACCGTCAGCGCTGCTACCAAGGCCACTGTGGACGCCGGTGCCGTGGGCGCCACTGCAAAGGCCACGGTCGATGCCGCCACCAAGGCCGCCGCGGACACCAAGCTCACCACGGTCTCCGCCGCCGGTGCTGCCACCGCCAAGGCCACCGTTGTCCCCACGGCCGTCACCGCCGCGGCTGCCGCCACCACCACCGTCACCGCCAAGGCCACCGTGGGCACCGTGACCGTTGCCGGCGCGGGTGCCGCTGCCGCCGCGGCCACCAAGCATGCCGTCGCTGCCACGGACGTCGCCGGCACCGTCGCCGTCGCTTCCGCCGCCGCCGCCGCGGCCACCGTCGCCACCGGTGATGTCACCGCCAAGCCCGCCGCCGCCACCGTCGTCACCAGCGCCAACGTGGACGGCGGCGGCATTGTCACCGGCGCGCGCGGCGTCTCCCTCGGCAGCGGCGTCCCCGTGGCCGCCAGCGCCGTGGCAACCAGCGTCCCCAGTGCCACCAGTGCCCCCAGCGTCGCCGTCGCTCCCAGGGACGTCGGTGTCCCCAGGGCTGCCGGGGACACCAGCGTCCCCAGTGCCACCAGCGCCGCTGTCGCTCCCAGTATCACCAGTGCTCCCAGCGTCGCCAGCGGTCCCGGTATCACCAGTGCTCCCAGTGCTGCCGGCGCTCCCGCTATCACCAGTGCTCCTGGCGTCACTAGAGCTCCCGGCGTCGCCAGCGCTACCAGGGTTGCGACGGACACCAGCGTCACCAGTGCTCCCGGCGTCACCCGGGCCGCCGTCGACACTGGTGTCACCAGGACAGCCACGGTCACCAGTGTCACCAGTCCCACCAGTGTCACCAGGCCTCCCAGCGTCACCAGAGCCGCCACGGACACCAGTGTAACCAGCGCTCCCAGTGTCACCAGAGCCGCCACGGACACCAGTGTGACCAGCGCTCCCAGTGTCACCAGAGCGGCCACGGACACCAGTGTAACCAGCGCTCCCAGTGTCACCAGAGCTGCCACGGACACCAGTGTCACCAGCGCTCCCAGTGTCGCCAGAGCCGCCACGGACACCAGTGTAACCAGCGCTCCCAGTGTCACCAGAGCTGCCACGGACACCAGTGTCACCAGCGCTCCCAGTGTCGCCAGAGCCGCCACGGACACCAGTGTAACCAGCGCTCCCAGTGTCACCAGGGCTGCCACGGACGCTCCGGACACCAGTGTCACCAGTGCTCCCAGTGTCACCAGGGCTCCCACGGACACCAGTGTCGCCACCAGTGTCCCCAGGGCCGCCACGGACACCAGTGCGACCAGTACCGCCAGTGCGACCAGTACCACCGGCGTCCCCAGCCCCACCGGCGTCGCCAGGACCGTCGCCGACACCGGTGTCCCCAGTACCACCAGTGCCGACTCCGGTACCGCCGCTCCCGCCCACACCAGTGCTCCCAGTACCACCGGTACCGCCGGCGTCACCGTCTCCCCCGTGGACACCAGCGACGCCGGCGCCGTCCCGCCGCCCGGCCAGGAGAAGCGGAGCTCCTCTTCCTCTTCCTCCTCCTCTTCCTCGTCCTCTTCCTCGTCTTCCTCCTCCTCTTCCTCCTCCTCTTCCTCTTCCTCCTCGGACTCCGACTCCAGCTCCAGCTCTTCCGAATCCGGCCCCCCCTCGCCGGCCCCACCGACCGACGCCGGCCCCGCAGGGTGAGCGCCGCGCCCCGGGCGGGGTAGGGCGGGGCGGGGGGGGGGTCACGCCTTCGGCCCGTCCCTCATCCCTGGGGGTTCCTTTTTTGGGGGGGGGGGGGACACGTCCCACGGGGTGTCACCCGTGTCCCATGTCCCCAGGGTTCCCTCCGGGGGGTCCCACGTCATTTTGGGGTGAATTTCTCTTGTCTTATGTCCCTGGGGTGACATTTTTTTTGTCCCACGTCATTTTGGGGTGACATTTCTTTTGTCCCACGTCATTTTGGGGTGAATTTCTCTTGTCTTATGTCCCTGGGGTGACATTTTTTTTGTCCCACATCCCTTTGGGGTGAATTTCTCTTGTCCCACGTCATTTTGGGGTGACATTTCTTTTGTCCCACGACATTTTGGGGTGAATTTCTTTTGTCCCACATCATTTTGGGGTGAATTTCTCTTGTCTTATGTCCCTGGGGTGACATTTTTTTTGTCCCACGTCATTTTGGGGTGACATTTGTTTTGTCTTATGTCCCTGGGGTGACATTTTTTTTGTCCCACGTCATTTTGGGGTGACATTTCTTTTGTCCCACATCATTTTGGGGTGAATTTCTCTTGTCTTATGTCCCTGGGGTGACATTTTTTTTGTCCCACGTCATTTTGGGGTGACATTTTTTTTGTCCCACGTCCCTTTGGGGTGTCATTTTTCTCGTCCCGTGTCCTCGGGGTGACATTTCTCCTGTCCCACGTCCCCCGGCGTTCCCTCCGTGGGGTCCCACGTCCTTTTGGGGTGTCATTTACCTCGTCCCACGTCCTTGGGGTGTCATTTCTCTTGTCCCACGTCCCTTTGGGGTGACATTTATCCTGTCTCACATCCCCTGGGGTGACATTTCCTTTGTCTCACGTCCCTTTGGGGTGTCACTTATCGTGTCCCACATCTTTGGGGTGTCACTTATCTTGTCCCACGTCCCTTGGGGTGACATTTCTCTTGTCCCATGTCCCCTGGGGTTCCCTCCGTGGGGTCCCACGTCCCTTTGGGGTGTCACGTGTCCTGTCCCACGTCCCAGGGGTGACATTTACCTCGTCCCGCGTCCCTTTGGGGTGTCATTTCTCTTGTCCCATGTCCCTTTGGGGTGACGTTTACCTTGTCTCACATAATTTTGGGGTGACGTTTGTTTTGTCCCATGTCCTTGGGGTTCCTTCCCTGGGTGCCACATCCTTTGGGGTGACATTTCTCTTGTCCCACGTCCCCTGGGGTTCCCTCCGTGGGGTCCCACGTCCCTTTGGGGTGACATTTACCTCATCCCGCGTCCCCTGGGGTGACATTTCTCCCGTCCCACGTCTTCGGGGTGACATTTCTCCCGTCCCACGCCCCTTGGGGTTCCCCAACTTTTATCCCCCGCCCCCCCGGGTGACATTTTTTTTGTCCCACGTCCTTTTGAGGTAACATTTCTCCCGCCCCACGTTCCCCCGGCCCTTCCCCAAACTCCCGTGCCCCGTCCCTGGAACGTCCCGTCTCGTTCCGGGCCGTCGCCGTCCCTCACCCTCTTCTCCCCGCAGGTCCCCCGCCGCCGCCGTCACCGTCGTCGCCGACACCGTCACCGTCGTCGCCGCGCCGGCGCCCGCCGCCCCCGCCCCGGCGCCGGCCGAAGCGCGGGAGGGCCGCAGCCCCGTCGTCACCCGCCGCAAACGCCGCAGCTCCAGCAGCTCTTCCTCCTCCTCCTCCTCCTCCTCGTCCTCCTCCTCCTCCTCCTCCTCCTCCTCGTCCTCCTCCTCCTCCTCCTCTTCCTCCTCCTCCTCCTCCTCCTCGTCCTCCTCTTCCTCCTCCTCGTCCTCCTCTTCCTCTTCCTCCTCCTCCTCCTCCTCCTCCTCTTCCTCAACCGCCTCGGCGGCTCCGGCTCCCGCCGCCGCCGCCGCCGCCACTGCCGTCACCGCTGGGAAAACCTCGCCCCACGGCACACGGTACATGGAGCCCCCCACGGGCGTCGCCGCCGCCGCCGCCCCCGACGCCCCGCCCCCTCCCCAAACCCCGACGGGCGACCCCAAGTCCCCGCCCCCCGCCCCCGCCACGCCCGCCACGCCCCCGGCCGCCGCTGCCGCCTCCGCCACCGCCGCCGCCGCCGCCGCGCCGCCGGCGTCCGAGAGCGACCCGCCCCGCCCCGCCCTCCTCTCCCTGGCCACTCCCAAACCGGGCGCGAGCCTTCCTCGCCCTCCCGGCTCCCTCCTCGCCCTCACCCCTGCCCGGGCGGGGCCGCGACCTTCCTCCCGCCCTCCCGGCTCCCTCCTATCCCTCGCCCCCGGGCGGGGCGGGGCGGGCGGATCCCCCCGCGGGCCCTTCCCTCTCCTGGGAGGGCGGGGCGGCGGGGGCGGGGCCTTCCCCCGCCCCGCCACCCCTTTTTTAGCCACCCCGGGGCGGACGGCGGGGGGCGGTTGTTACCCCCGACCCCCCGGTTCCCCGTTCCTACGAGGGGGTGGGGTGGGCGGGGGCGGGGTAGGGGGCGGGCTCTGCGCCTTCCCGCCCGCCGCCCGATTGGGTACCTGCCTCCATCGTTTCCAGGGTAACGTGGGGATGGGGTGTCCCGGACGGCTGGGTTCCTGCCTCCACCGTTTCCACGGTAACGGCGGGCTGGGGTGTGGCGGCGGCCGATTGGGCGGTTGCCTTCACCGTTTGGCGGGAAACGGCGGGGCGGGGTGCTGCTACCACCACCACCACCACCGGGGCGGGGCGGGGGGCGGGACCCCGCCGCGGGCCCCCTCCCCGTTCGCCATCACCCCCGCCATGGCGTCGCGGATGGCCCAGTACGGGATGGGGGCGGCCCAGTATAACGCCCAGTACGGGATGGGCGGGGCGCAGTACGCCATGGGCGGGGCCCAGTACGGCATGGGCGGGGCCCAGTACGGCATGGGCGGGGCCCAGTACGCCGCCCAGTACAACAACGGCGTCGCCCAGTACGGCGGCGGGGGCGGCGGCGGCGGCGGTGGCGGCGTGAACGGCGCTCAGTACCAGTACGCCGCCGCCGCCAACCAGTACGGCTCCCAGTACGGGGCGGGGACGGGCGGGGCGGCCGCCGCCGCCCAGTACGCCCAGTACGCCGCTTCCCAGTACGCGACCCAGGGCACCGAGGTCACCCAGTACGCCGCTGCCGCCGGCACGGCGGCCGGCGGCGGGGAGGCGGCGGCCGCCCAGTACGCCACCAGCGCCGCCCAGTACGCCGCCGCCGGCGCCGCCCAGTACGCGGCGGCGGCGGCGGGCGGGGCCGGGGCGGAGGCTTCCCAGTACGCGGCGGCTACCGGGGCCCAGTACGGAGGGGCGGGGGGCGGGGCTTGGGGGGAGGTGGGCCAAGAGTGGGCTTCCTCGGGGACGGTGGCCGGAGGCGGGGGGGTCACGTGGGGGTCCTGGGTGTCGCCCGCCCCCTAGCCGCGCCCCGCCACGCCCCGCCGGAGGCGGAGCCGTTGCTCGTGGCCGTAGCGTGCGGTTTTTTTTGTTTTTTTGTTTTTTTTTTTTTGTGTGTGTGTCCCCCGCCCCCCCCCCAAAAAAAAAAAACACACCCGTCCCACCGTCGCCGCCGTCAACCACCACGGGATTGGCGGAGGTGAGGAGCCGTGGGGCAGCGCCGTGGGGCGGGGCCGTGGGGTGGGGCATGGCCGGGCGGGGCGTTGTTGTATATCGCTTTTTGGGGGGGGTGGGGGGGGGGGGTGTGAGGGTTGTTTCGGGTGGGTTGGGGGGGACAAAAATTGAGCCGTGGGGCGGGGTTCATTATCGCTTCGGGGGGGGCGGAGCCGTGGGGCGGGGTTCGTTATCGCTTCGGGGAGGGCAGAGCCGTGGGGCGGAGTTCGTTATCGCTACGGGGGGTGGGGCGGAATTCGTTATCGCTTGGGTGGGGGCGGATCGATGGGGCCCGTAGGGTTGGTGTGAATCCCCGGTTGGGGGGGGGGGGGGCGGGGCCGACTTAGGGGGCGCGCGCCACGCCCGCTGGGGGCGGGGCAGATCCGTGGGGCGGGCGTGCCGCGTTGGCTGGTGAGGCTGGTTTTGATTGGGGGAGGGGGCGGACGTTCGTTTGGAGCAACTTGTGGGGCAGGCGCCGCGCTCGCTGTGGGGCTGGATCGCTTGGGGGGCAGGTGTGGGGCAGACGCCCCCCACTTGGGGGGCAGACGAGGGCCCTCCGGGGGGTGTGGGGCTGGTTGTGGGGCTGGGGGGGGGGGAGATGTGGGGCTGGCTATGGGGCTGGCCGTGATATGTGGGGCAGGGAGGGGGGTTATGGGGCTGGGAGTAAGATGTGGGGCTGGGGAGGGAGATGTGGGGCCGGCCGTGGGGCCGGCAGTGAGATGTGGGGCAGGCTGTGGGGCTCGGAGGGGGGCTGTGGGGCCGGTTATGGGGCTGGCAGGAGGGACGTGGGGCTGGCTGTGGGGCCGGGAGGAAGATGTGGGGCAGGGAGGGGGGTCGTTATGGGGCTGGCAGTCAAGATGTGGGGCAGGGAGGGGAGGTTATGGGGCTGGCAGGACGATGTGGGGCAGGGGAGGGAGCTGTGGGGCTGGCCGTGAGATGTGGGGCAGGGAGGGGGGGGTCTGTGGGGGTGGTTATGGGGCTGGCAGGAGGATGTGGGGCAGGGGAAGGGAGATGTGGGGCAGGGAGGGGGGTTATGGGGCCGGTTATGGGGCTGGCAGGGAGATGTGGGGCAGGGAGGGGGGGTCTGTGGGGCTGGCAGTGAGATGTGGGGCTGGGGCCGCTACGGGGCTCCGGCTACGAGCCGGCTCCCCCCACTCCGTGGGGCGGGAAACCGTGGGGCGGGAAACCGTGGGGCGGGACTCAGTGGGGCGGGGCGCCGTGGGGCGTCGTCGCCGTGGGGCTGACCCCTGTCCCCCGCAGCGCCGCCGGGTGCCGCCCGCGCCGAGGACGCAGCAGCCGCTCCCCGGGGCCCCCGCGGCGGCCGGTGGCCGGTAGGTGTGGGGCGGCGGCCGCGGGGGGCGTGGCCGCGGGGGGCGGCCCCGCCCTTGCCCCCTCCCTCCCTCCCTCCTCCCCTGTTTTGGTTTTTCTCTTCTCCTCACCCCTCTCTTCTCTTGCAGCTCCCCATAGCCCTGGAGCCCCGCCCCCTTCTCTCCAGACCCCGCCCACTCTCTCCAGGCCCCGCCCCTTCTCGCCACGCCACGCCCTTCTCGAGCCCCAACCCCTCCCGCCATGCCGGGCCGCGCCCTCTTCTCCTCTCCCCACCCCACCCCCCCCGCCCGCCCCCGGTTTTTTTTTTCCTCTGCGTTTTACAGATAAAAGGCCGATGGCAGGAGTGGGTGTGGTCTGTGGGGGCGTGGTCCAAGCGGGGAGGGGCTTGGGAGGGCGGGGGCGGGGCGCGGTGGGGGCTGGGAGGGGGTGGGCTGTGCGGGGAGGGGGTGGTGGGGCAGGGAGGGGCTTGGGAGGGTGTGGTTAAAGGCGGGGTGGGGCGTGGGAGGGGCTTGGGAGGGTGTGGCCGAGGCGGGGTGGGGCTTGGAAGGGTGTGGTCGAGTGGGGCTTGGAAGGTGTGGTCTGTGCAGGGAGGGTCTGGTCTGTGGGGGTGGGGCTCGGGAGGGTGTGGTCCATGCGGGGTGGGGCTTGGGAAGGTGTGGCCGGTGCAGGGTGGGGCTTGGGAGGGTGTGGTCCGCGGGGGTGGGGCTTGAGCGGGTGGGGCATAAACTCCCTGGGACCCCACTGGGACCCACAGCACCCCCGGGGACCCCTGACTCCACCCACCCGGGACCCCTGGCCCCACCCCCAGCCCCCCGACTCCACCCCCCTGGCCCCTCCCATCCCTTTGGGACCAACACCCACCCGGGTGGGGGTGGGGCGGGGACAGGACACACATGACACGAGCCACACCCCCCCTTGCACACGCGTGTGTGCGGGGACGAGATCACGGGGGGGGCGGCCCCACCCCCAACTCTCGCACGAGGACCTCGCACGAGGAGGCGGAGCCACAGGTAGCGCTGGGGGGGGGAGGGGCAGGTTTATTGGGGGGGGGACACGACACACGCGTGAGGCCCGTGACACACGCGTGTGCGAGGGGCCGTTGCACGTCAGGGGCCGCGACGCGTGTGCCAGGAGCTGCCACGCGCGAGGCCGTGACACGTGTGCGAGGACGTGACACGCATGCGAGGCCGTGACACGCGCACGAGGACACGCCCTCCGCCGGGACCCGACACGCACGCGAGGCCGCGTGACCGACACGTGAGGCCGCGTGACCGACACGTGAGGCCGCGTGTCGCACGAGGACGCGCGCCACGCGCGAGGACCCCCGTGACACGCGTGCACGGCCCCGCGTCACGCGCGCGTCCCCCGTCGCACGCGTGTCCCTCCCCGGTCACACGCGTGTGTCGTCCCCCCCCCCCCCCCCGTCACACGCGCGTCCCCGCCGCGGGCGTGTCGCGCGTGTCGCACGCGCGCGCGGTCCCCGCGTCACACGCGTGTGCTCAGGGCAGGGGCGGCTCCTGGGCGCCGCCGGTCGAGTCCTGCGGCTTCATGACGTCGGGCAGCTCCGGGGGGCTGGAGAAGGGGTCGATGCGCAGCGCCTCGAACGCCTCCTCTGGGGGGGAGGGGGGTCAGGGCACCCCAAAATACACCAGGGCACCCCAAAAACACTCCGGGAACCCAAAATACCCCCAAAAACACTCCCGGGAACCCAAAATACCCCCAAATCCCCCCAAAAACACTCCCGGGAACCCAAAATACCCCCAAATCCCCCCAAAAACACTCTCGGGAACCCAAAATACCCCAAAAACACTCTCGGGAACCCAAAATACCCACAAAAAACACTCTTGTGAACCCAAAATACCCCCAAATCCTCCCAAAAACACTCTCGGGAACCCAAAATACCCCCGAATCCCCCCAAAACACTCCCGGGAACCCAAAATCCCCCAAAAACACTCTTGGGACCCCAAAATCTAACCAAATCCCCCCAAAACACTCTTGGGAACTCAAAAATACCACAAAAAACACTCCCGGGAACCCAAAATACCCACAAAAAACACTCTTGTGAACCAAAATACCCCCAAATCCTCCCAAAAACACTCTCGGAACCCAAATACCCCGATCCCCCCAAAAACTCTCGGGAACCCAAAATCCCCCAAAAACACTCTCGGGAACCCAAAATACCCCCAAAAACACTCTTGGGACCCCAAAATACCCCAAAACACTCTCGGGAACCCAAAATACCAAAAATCCCCCCAAAACACTCTCGGGAACCCAAAATCCCCCCAAAAACACTCTTGGGACCCCAAAATCTAACCAAATCCCCCCAAAACACTCTCGGGAACTCAAAATACCCCAAAACACTCCCGGGAACCCAAAATACCCACAAAAAACACTCTCGGGAACCCAAAATACCCAAATCCCCCCACAAACACTCTCGGGAACCAAAAATACCCCAAATCCCCCCCAAAACCACTCCTGGGAACCCAAAATCCCCCAGATCCCCCCAAAAACACTCTCAGGAACCAAAAATACCCAAATCTCCCCCAAAACACTCGGGAACCAAAATCCCCCCAAAAACACTCTCGGGACCCCAAAACCCCTCCAAATCCCCCCCAAAACACTCTCAGGAATCCAAAATACCCACAAAAAACACTCTTGGGAACCCAAAATACCCCCAGATCCCCCCAAAAAACACTCTCAGGACCCCCAAATCCCCACGAATCCCCCCAAAAACACTCTCGGGAACCCAAAATACACCCAAATCCCCCCAAAACACATCCCGGGAACCCAAAATACCTAAAATCCCCCCAAAAACACTCTCGGGAACCAAAAATACCCCAACCCCCCCAAAACACTCTCGGGACCCCAAAATACACCGAAATCCCCCCAAAACACTCTCAAGAACCCCAAAATCCTCGCAAAACACTCTCAGGAGCCCAAAATCCCCACAAATCCCCCCAAAAACACTCTCGGGACCCCAAAATCCCCCCAGGGACCCCAAAAAACCCTCAGGACCCCCAAAAAACCTGGGGTGTCAGCCCCGCCCCCCCCAGGGCCCCGAAAATCTCCCCTGAAGACCCCCAAAACCCCCCCAGGACCCCCAAAACCCCCTTGGAGACCCCAAATCCCCCCCGGGACCCCAAAATACGCCCCAGGGACCCCCAAAAGCCCCCCAAGGACCCCAAAATCCCCCTTGGAGACCCCCAAATCCCCCTCCGCCCCCCCCCCCTCGCCGTGGGGCAGGACCCACCGGTGGTCCGCAGCGCCAGCCCCCACGGTGGCGGGGGCCTGGGGGCGGGCGGTCTGGCTGGTGAAGCCGCAGTCGCCGAGGGTCTTGGTGTCCTCCAGGAGCTGGTCGTCCTGTGGGGCAGGAGGAGGGTCAGCCCCACGGCGACCCACGGCGACCCACGGCGAGCCCAAACCTGCCCCACAGCTCCACAGGGGCACGGCCAGACCCATAAGTAGCCCCACAGGGACCTCAGCTAGCCCCATAGGGACTTCTGCTAGCCCCACGGGGGTCTGCTCAGCCCCACGGCGACCCATGGCAACCCCAAACCTGCCCCACAGCTCTGGGGGGGCACGGCCAGACCCATAAGTAGCCCCATAGGGACTCCCACTAGCCCCATAGGGACTTTTGCTAGCCCCATAGGGAGTCTGCTCAGCCCCACGGCGACCCCAAACCTGCCCCACAGCTCCATAGGGGCACAGCCAGACCCATAAGTAGCCCATAGAGACTCCCACTAGCCCCATAGGGAGTCCCGCTAGCCCCACGGGGGTCTGCTCAGCCCCACAGTGACCCACAGCGACCCCAAACCTGCCCCACAGCTCCATAGGGGCACAGCCAGACCCATAAGTAGCCCCATAGAGACTCCCGCTAGCCCCATAGGGACTTCTGCTAGCCCCACGGGGTCTGCTCAGCCCCACAGCGACCCATGGCAACCCAAACCTGCCCCACAGCTCCGGGGGGGCATGGCCAGACCCATAAGTAGCCCCACAGGGACTCCCACTAGCCCCACGGGGGTCTGCTCAGCCCCACGGCGACCCCAAACCTGCCCCACAGCTCCATAGGGGCATGGCCAGACCCATAAGTAGCCCCACAGGGACTCCCACTAGCCCCACGGGGGTCTGCTCAGCCCACGGCGACCCCAAACCTGCCCCACAGCTCCGGGGGGGCACGGCCAGACCCATAAGTAGCCCAGAGAGACCGCAGCTAGCCCCATAGGACTTCTGCTAGCCCCATAGGGAGTCTGCTCAGCCCCACGGCGACCCACAGCGACCCCAAACCTGCCCCACAGCTCCATAGGGGCACGGCCAGACCCATAAGTAGCCCCATAAGTAGCCCCACAGGACCCCCGAGCCCCTCTCCAGGGCCCCCACGCTGCCCTATAGGGCCCCAGGACACCCCATAGGACCCCCAGGCCCCTCTATAGGGCCCCCCAGCCCCCCCCCAGACACCCCAGGCCCCCCCATATGTCCCCCAGCCCCTCTATAGAGACCCCAGCCCCCCCATACGTCCTCCAGCCCCCTCCATAGACCCCCCCAGACCCCCCCCTACACCCCCCCGCCCCCTCTATAGGATCCCCCTACGTCCCCCACCCCCTCTATAGGGTCCCCAGCCCCCCCATATATCCCCCAGGCCCCCCTATAGACCCCCCCAGTCCCCTCTAGAGGGTCCCCAGCCCCCCCTACATCCCCCCGCCCCCTCTATAGGGTCCCCCCTACATCCCCTGCCCCTCTATAGGGTCCCCAGCCCCCCCCTCTATCCCCCCACCCCCTCTATAGGATCCCCCACATCCCCCCACCCCCTCTATAGGGTCCCCAGCCCCCCCTACATCCCCCCGCCCCCTCTACAGGATCCCCCCACATCCCCCACCCCCTCTATAGGGTCCCCAGCCCCCCCATATATCCCCCAGGTCCCCTATAGACCCCCCCAGTCCCCTCTACAGACCCCCCAGCCCCCCCCTACGTCCCCAGGCCCCGCTATAGGGTCCCCCACATCCCCCCACCCCTCTATAGGGTCCCCCCTACATCCCCCGCCCCCTCTATAGGGCCCCCATACACCCCCCCGCCCCCTCTATAGGGTCCCCAGCCCCCCTAGACCCCCCCCCAGTCCCCTCTACAGACCCCCCAGCCCCCCCCTACGTCCCCCCACCCCCGCTATAGGGCCCCCCTACATCCCCCGCCCCCTCTATAGGGTCCCCCCCCGTGTCCCCGCCCCCTCTATAGGGTCCCCCCCCGTGTCCCCGCCCCCTCTATAGGGCCCCCACCTTGTAGAGGCGCTGCTCCTCGGGCGGGCGCTTGAGGATCCCCTCCACGATGCGCTTCAGCTCGTAGTCGTAGACGGTGCTGGACTCCTTGGCGTCGGTGAAGATGGTGGTTTTGTGCCGCCGGATCATCAGGAAGACGTCCTGGGCGGGGCCGGGGCGGGGTCAGGCCTCGCGGGCGGGGCCGGGGCGGGGTCAGGCGGCGCGGGCGGGGACGGAGCGGGGTGGGAGGGCGTAGGAGGGGCTGGGGCTTGGCTGGGGGGCGAGGGGCAGCGAGGAGGGGGGAGGGGGCGGGGTTTAGCGGTGGGGGAGTGGCTAGGGGCGTGGTTAGCGGCAAAGGGGCGCGGTTAGTGGGGGAGGGGCGCGGTTAGTGCGAAAGGGGCGTGGTTAGCGGAGGGGTGGGTTGGTGCTGGGGCATGGGTGAGTGGTGGGGAGAGCGTGGGTAGGGCTGGGGGGCGTGGTTAGCGACGGGGAGGGCGTGGTCAGTGCCGGAGGGGGCGTGGTTGGTGCCAGGGAGGGCGTGGTTAGAGGTGGAGGGGGCGTGGTTAGCGTCAGGAAGGGTGTGGTTAGCGTCAGAGGGGGCGTGGTTAGCGTCAGGAAGGGTGTGGTTAGCGTCAGAGGGGGCGCGGTCAGTGCTGGGGGCGTGGCCAGTGCCGGAGGGGGCGTGGTCGGTGCCAGGGAGGGCGTGGTTAGAGGTGGAGGGGGCGTGGTTAGCGTCAGGAAGGGTGTGGTTAGCGTCAGAGGGGGCGTGGTTAGCCTCAGGAAGGGTGTGGTTAGCGTCAGGGGGGCGCGGTTAGTGCTGGGGGCGTGGTGAGCACCGGGGAGGGTGTGGTCAGTGATGGAGGGGGCGTGGTTAGCACCAGGGAGGGCGTGGTCCGTGCCGGAGGGGCGTGGTCAGTGGTGGAGGGGGCGTGGTCAGCACCAGGGAGGGCGTGGTTAGCGCTGGGGGGTGGGTGGATAGCGCAGGAGGGGGCGTGGTTAGCACGGGGGGGCGTGGTTAGCGCCGAAGGGGCGTGGTTAACGGCGGGGAGGGCGTGGTTAGCGCTGGGGGGCGTGGGGAGCACCGGGGAGGGCGTGGTTAGTGTCAAAGGGGGCGTGGAAAGCACCGGGGAGGGCGTGGTTAGCGCCAGACGGGGCGGGGTTAGCGCCGGGGAAGGCGTGGCTAGCGCGGGGGGGGCGTGGCTAGCGCCGGAGGGGGCGTGGTTTAGCACAGCGGGGGGGGCGTGGCCTCCCTGAGGTGAAGGCCCCGGCGCTGAGGGGAAAGCGCGGGGGGGGGGGGGGGGCGGCCCCGGGGGGGGGGTTTCCCCGCGTGGAAAAGGGGTTTCCCCGCGCCAAGGGGGTCCCATGACGTAGCGGGGATTCCCCCCCGTGTCCGTGGGGGGTTCCCGGCCCGGTGCCGGTGCCGGTTCGCGGTTTCCCGGCGCCCGGTTCGTCTCTCACCATGGCCGCTCCCGCTCCCGCTCCCGCTTCCGCCGCCGCCGGGTCCGCCACGATCCCAGCGGGCACCGCGGCCGGGGGCGGGAAAGAAAAAAAAAAGGGGCGGGG
>NC_134201.1:2833205-2878655 GCF_964188355.1 Buteo buteo
CCAACGGTGGCCAAGGGGCCACCAAGGAGGAATGCGGGGGCTCAAGAGTGGCCAAGGGGGAGTGTGGGCCCCCAACGGTGGCCAAGGGCCCCCAACGGTGGCCAACGGCGGCCAAGGGGACCTAACGGTGGCCAATGGTGGCGAAGAGCACCCAACGGTGGCCAAGGGCACCCAACGGTGGCCGACGGCGGCCAAGAGCACCCAACGGTGGCCAAGGGCACCCAACGGTGGCCAACGGTGGCCAAGGGCCCCCAACGGTGGCCAACGGTGGCCAAGGGGACCTAACGGTGGCCAATGGTGGCCAAGAGCACCCAACGGTGGCCAAGGGCCCCCAACGGTGGCCGATGGCGGCCAAGAGCACCCAACGGTGGCCAAGGGCCCCCAACGGTGGCCAACAGCAGCCAAGAGCACCCAACGGTGCCAACGGCGGCCAAGGGCACCCAACGGTGCCAACGGTGGCCAAGAGCACCCAACGGTGGCCAAGGGCCCCCAACGGTGGCCAACAGCAGCCAAGAGCACCCAACGGTGCCAACGGTGGCCAAGGGCACCCAACGGTAGCCAACGGCGGCCAACGGTGGCCAAGGGTGACTCACGGCCGCGTCTCCCCGTCGCTTTTCCGCAGGAGCCGGGACCCCCAGGCCTACGCGGTGCTGCTGGGGGTCCAAGACCTGTCGGGGCCGCCGGGGCCCGGCGCCGCCGTGCCGTTGAGCCGGCTCCTCCCCCACCCCAGCTACGCCGGCGAGGCCACCAGCGGCGACATCGCCTTGGCCGAGCTGGCCCGGCCAATCGCCTTCTCCGACGCCGTCCTGCCCGTCTGCTTGCCCGCCCCCACCCTCCGCTTCCCTCCCGGCACGCGGTGCGTCGCCACCGGCTGGGGGGACATCCAGGAAGGAGGTGAGACGGCGCGCCGCGGTTCGGGGGCGTGAGGGGAAACGGCCGAGGGGATCCAATGGGGGTCGAGGAGAACCAACGGGGACCCAACCACGGCCAAGGGGACCCAATGAGGGTCGAGAGGAGCCAATGGGGAGCCAACCATGGTCAACGGGACCCAACCACGGCCAAGGGGAACACAGTGGGGACCCAACAAGGGTCAAGGGGACCCAACCGGGGTCAAGGGGACCCAACGGGGGTCAAGGGGACCCAATGAGGACCCAACCACGGCCAAGGGGACCCAATGGGGGTCAAAAGAACCCAACGGGGACCCAACCACGGTCAACGGGACCCAACCACGGCCAAGGGCGCCCAATGGGGGTCAAGGGGACCCAACTGGGACCCAACCACGGTCAACGGGACCCAACCGTGGCCAAGGGGACCCAACGGGGGTCAAGGGGACCCAATGGGGGTCAAGGGGACCCAACGGGGACCCAACCATGGCCAAGGGGGCACAACGGGGGTCAAGAGGAGCCAATGGGGAGCCAACCATGGCCAACGGGCACCCAACCACGGCCAAGGGGACCCAATGGGGGTCAAGGGGACCCAACCACGGCCAACGGGACCCAACTACGGCCAACGGGACCCAACCGGGACCCAACCACGGCCAACGGGACCCAACCGGGACCCAACCACGGCCAACGGGACCCAACGGGGGTCAAGGGGACCCAACGGGGGTCAAGGGCACCCAACGGGCACCCAACCACGGCCAACGGGACCCAACGGCGTCAAGGGGACCCAAGGGTGAACCCCAGCCCCCCCCCCCGCGGTGGGACCAGGGAAGGGGCGAGAGACCCCGCCCGGCCCCTCCCGGCGCCAACGTCCCCCTTGTGCCGCAGAGGACCTCCCGTCGCCGCGGCGCCTCCAGAAGCTGGAGGTGCCCATCATGGCGCAAAGCACCTGCCGGCGCCTCTACGGCATCGACATGGGCCGGGCGCTGCCGCCGCGGCGTATCCGGGACGACATGATGTGCGCCGGCTACGCCGAGGGCATGAAGGACACCTGTAAGGTGAGGGGAGGGGAGGGCGCGGCCCGGCGCCGCCGCCGGCGCGGCCCCAACCCGTGACGGTGACGCCAAACCCTTCCGGCGACACCAAACCCCTTCCGGCAACACCCAACCCGTTCAGGTGACACCCAACTCTTCCAATGATGCCAAACCCATTCCGGTGACACCCAACCTCTTTGGTGACACCCAAACCGTTGCGGTGACGCCAAACCCCTTCTGGTGATACCCAACCCGTTCCGGCGACACCCAACCCTTCCAATGACGCCAAACCCTTCCCAATGACGCCCAACCCTTCCCGATGACACCCAACCCATTCTGGTGACACCCAACCCTTCCGGCGACACTCAACCCCTTCCGGTGACACCCAACTCTTCTGGTGAAACCCAACCCGTTCCGGTGATGCCCAACCCTTCCAATGACGCCCAACCCCTTCAGGCGACGCCCAACCCTTCCAATGACGCCCAACCCTTCCAATGATGCCCAACTCCTTCCGGCTACACCCAACCCTTCCGATGATGCCCAACCCATTTCGGTGATGCCCAACCCTTCCAATGACACCAAACACATTCTGGTGACACCCAACCTCTTCCGGTGACACCCAACCTGTTACGGTGACGCCCAACCCTTCTGGCAACACCCAACCCTTCCAACGACACCCAACCCTTCCAACGACACCCAACTCCTTCAGGTGACACCCAACCCTTCCATTGACACCCAACCCATGCTGGTAACACCCAACCCTTCCAATGACACCCAACCCCTTCTGATGACGCCCAACCCATTTCGATGACGCCCAACCCTTCCAATGACACCCAACTCCTTCCGGCTACACCCAACCCTTCCAGTGACACCCAACCCCTTCCAATGACACCCAACCCATTTCGATGACACCTAACCCTTCCTGATGATGCCCAACTCCTTCCGGCTACACCCAACCCTTCCAATGATGCCCAACCCTTCCGATGACGCCCAACCCATTTCGATGACACCCAACCCTTCCAATGACACCCAACCCATTTCGATGATGCCCAACCCTTCCAATGACACCAAACGCATTCTGGTGACGCCCAACCCTTCCGGCAACACCCAACCCTTCCGATGACGCCCAACCCCTTCCAATGACACCCAACCTTTCCAATGACGCCCAACCCTTCCGATGACGCCCAACCCTTTTCGATGATGCCCAACTCCTTCTGGCTACACCCAACCCTTCCGATGACGCCCAACCCTTCCAATGACGCCCAACCCTTCCAATGACGCCCAACCCTTCCGATGACGCCCAACCCTTCCGATGACGCCCAACCCCTTCCGATGACGCCCAACCCTTCCGATGACGCCCAACCCCTTCCGGCGACACCCAATCCCCCCCCCTTCTTGTTCCCGGCAGGGCGATTCGGGCGGCCCCCTGGTGTGCCCCGCCGACGGGCGTTGGGTCTTGGCCGGCATCGTCAGCTGGGGCGAAGGCTGCGCCGTCCCCAACCGCCCCGGCGTCTACACGCGGGTCAGCTCCTACGCCGCCTGGATCTCCCCCCGCGCCCCCGGCGTCGCCTTCGTCCACCCCAAAACCGCCGGCGACCCCCGCGGCAACGCCAACGCCGCCAACGCCCCCCGCCCGCCCCTCGGCCTCCTCGCCCTCGGCCTCCTCATCGTCACCGGCGGCGGCGGCTTCGCGGCGCTCTGAGGTCGTGGGTTTTTTTTGGGGGGGGGGCGGCTGAGGAGTCTATAGGGGACCCCGAAAAACACGCGGGGAGCCCAAAAACCCACGTGGGGATGACAAAAACCCTATAGGGGACCCCAAAAACCCTGTAGGGGACCCCAAAAACCACGTGGGGATGATAAAAAACCTATAGGAGGCCCCAAAAGTCTATAGGGGACCCCAAAAACCCTATAGGGGACCCCAAAAACCACGTGGGGATGATAAAAAACCCTGTAGGGGACCCAGAAACCCTATAGGGGACCCCCCAAAACCCAATAGGGGACCCCAAAAACCACGTGGGGAGCTCCAAATCCCCGTGGGGACGACAAAAACCCTATAGGGGACCCCAAAAACCACGTGGGGATGATAAAAAACCTATAGGAGACCCCCCCAAACCCTATAGGAGTCCCCAAAAACTACGTGGGGAGCCCCAAATCCCGTGGGGACGACAAAAACCCTATAGGGGATCCAAAAACCCTATAGGGGACCCCAAAAACCCTATAGGGGATGATGAAAAAACCTATAGGAGACCCCAAAAGTCTATAGGGGACCCCAAAAGCCCTATAGGGGACCCCAAAAACCACATGAGGATGATAAAAAACCCTGTAGGGGACCCAAAAACCCTATAGGGGACCCCCCAAAACCCAATAGGAGACCCCAAAAACCACGTGGGGAGCCCCAAATCCCCGTGGGGATGACAAAAACCCTATAGGGGACCCAAAAACCCTATAGGGGACCCCAAAAACCCTATAGGGGACCCCAAAAACCACGTGGGGATGATAAAAAACCTATAGGAGGCCCCAAAAGTCTATAGGGGACCCCAAAAACCCTATAGGGGACCCCAAAAACCACGTGGGGATGATAAAAAACCTATAGGAGACCCCAAAAGTCTATAGGGGACCCCAAAAGCCCTATAGGGGACCCCAAAAACCACGTGGGGATGATAAAAAACCTATAGGAGACCCCAAAAGTCTATAGGGGACCCCAAAAGCCCTATAGGGGACCCCAAAAACCACGTGGGGATGATAAAAAACCTATAGGAGGCCCCAAAAGTCTATAGGGGACCCCAAAAGCCCTATAGGGGACCCCAAAAACCACGTGGGGATGATAAAAAACCCTGTAGGGGACCCAAAAACCCTATAGGGGACCCCCCAAAACCCTATAGGGGACCCCAAAAACCACGTGGGGAGCCCCAAATCCCCGTGGGGACGACAAAAACCCTATAGGGGACCCCAAAAACCACGTGGGGGATGATAAAAAACCTATAGGAGACCCCAAAAGTCTATAGGGGACCCCAAAAGCCCTATAGGGGACCTCAAAAGCCACGTGGGGATGATAAAAAACCCTGTAGGGGACCCAAAAACCCTATAGGGGATCCCCCAAAACCCAATAGGGGACCCCAAAAACCACGTGGGGAGCCCCAAATCCCCGTGGGGACGACAAAAACCCTATAGGGGACCCCCAAAACCACGTGGGGATGATAAAAAACCCTATAGGGGACCCCCCCAAACCCTATAGGAGTCCCCAAAAACTACGTGGGGAGCCCCAAATCCCGTGGGGACGACAAAAACCCTATAGGGGACCCCAAAAACCACGTGGGGATGATAAAAAACCTATAGGAGGCCCCAAAAGTCTATAGGGGACCCCAAAAACCCTATAGGGGACCCCAAAAACCACGTGGGGATGATAAAAAACCCTGTAGGGGACCCCCCAAAACCCAATAGGAGACCCCAAAATCCCCATGAGGACGACAAAAACCCTATAGGGGACCAAAAAAAATCTATAGGGGACCCCCCAAACCCTATAGGAGACCCCAAAGGTCTATAGGGGACCCCAAAATCCCCACAGGGATGACAAAAACCCTATAGGAGACCACGAAAAGTCTATAGGGGACTTCAAAATCCATGTGGGACCCCAGAATCCCCGTGGGGAGGACAAAAACCCTATACGGGACCAAAAAAACCTATAGGGGATCCCCCCCAAACCCCATAGAGGACCCCAAAATCCCCGTGGGGATGACAAAAACCCCATCGGGGACCCGAAAAGTCTATAGGGGACCCCAAAAAACACATGGGGAGCCCCAAATCCCCGTGGGGATGATAAAAACCCTGTAGGGGATCCAAAAAGTCTATAGGGGACCCCAAAATCCTCAGAGGGGCCCCCCAAAATCCCCGTGGGGATGACAAAAACCCTATAGGGGACCCCAAAACCCCTACAGGGGACCCCGCAAAACTCTATAGGGGACCCTTGAACCCTATAGGGCACCCCCAAAGCCTACAGGGGACCCCCAAAACCCCTATAGGCCACCCCAAAAAACACTATAGGGGACCCCAAAGCCTATAGGGGACCCCCAAAAATCTACAGGGGTCCCCCAAACCCCTTCAGGGCACCCCCCAAAAAAATACAGGGGATCCCCTAAACTCTACAGGGGACCCTTAAACCCTATAGGGCACCCCCAAAGCCTATAGGGGGACCCCAAAACCCCTATAGGGCACCCCAAAAAACACTATAGGGGACCCCCAAAGATCTACAGGGGACCCTAAAACCCCGTAGGGGACCCCCAAAGTCTATAGGGGATGCCAAAACCCTACAGGGGATCCCAAAAGTCTATAGGGGACCCCAAAGCCCCTCCAGGGGACCCAAGAAAACAATATAGGGGACCCCCAGAACTCTATAGGGGACCCTCAAACCCTATAGGGCACCCCCAAAGCCTATAGTGGACCCCCAAAAACACTATAGGGGAGCCAAAATCCCTATAGGGCACCCCCAAAAAACACTATAGGGGACCCCAAAAGTCTACATAGGACCCCCCCAAAACTCTATAGGGAACCCTTAAGCCCTATAGGGCACCCCCAGAGTCTATAGGGGACCCAAAACTCCTATCGGGGACCCCCCAAAACCCCTATAGGGGACCCCCCAAAACCCCTATAGGGGACCCCCGAAAATCTACAGGGGACCCCAAAAGCCTATAGGGGACCCAAAACCCCTATAGGGGACCCCCAAAAAACACTATAGGGGACCCAGAACCCCTATAGGGGACCCCAAAAAACACTATAGGGGACCCAAAACCCCTATAGGGGACCCCCGAAAATCTACAGGGGACCCCAAAAGCCTATAGGGGACCCAAAACCCCTATAGGGGACCCCAAAAAACACTATAGGGGACCCAAAACCCCTATAGGGGACCCCAAAAAACACTATAGGGGACCCCCCAAAACTCTATAGGGAACCCTTAAACCCTATAGGGCACCCCCAGAGTCTATAGGGGACCCAAAACTCCTACAGGGGACCCCCAAGCCCCTATAGGGCCCCCCCCCAAACCCCCTATAGGGCCCCCCCGACCCCTATCGTGACCCCTGACCCCTACAGGGACACACCCCCCCCAAATCTATAGGGGACCCCAAAATCTATAGGGGACCCCAACCCCCCCCCCGGGACCCCCAAACCCTGCGGGGAACCCCCCAAAAATCTATAGGGGACACCCCCCCCCCCGACCCCTATAGGGACCCCCCCTATCGCGACCCCCGGCCCCTATCGCGACCCGCGACCCCTCCCCCCCCCCCCGCCGCCGGGAAAACGGCGGGAAAATAAATTTAAAAAAAAAAAAAAAAATTAGAAAAAGTGGCGAATTTTGCGCGGTTTTATCCCAAAAAAACCCCGATTCGGCGCGGGGGAGGGGGGTGGGGCGCCGCGGGGGGTGCTGGGAGGAGGGGGCGGGGCTCGCTCCCCATTGGTTGCCGAGAGGGCGTGTGGGCGGGGAGAGGGGGGGGAAGGAGGGGGCGTGGCCTGTTGGGCGCGAGCTGGTGGCGGGAGCGGGAAACGGGGAGAGAGAGGGGAGACCCCCGACCCCCCTCCCCCCCCCACCACGTGTCACGTGACACCCCCCGCGTCACGTGACAGCGCCGCGACCCCACCCCCCCCCCACCGTCAGCTCGGGGTGGGGGAGGTGAGTGGGGAGGGGGGGAGGGGGGGGAAATTTGGGGGGGGGGATGTGGGGCTGCCCCACATCTATGGGGCGCTATGGGGCAGCCCCACATCTATGGGGCGGTGTGGGGGGATGTGGGGCGGTGTGGGGCTGCCCTAGATCCGTGGGGCGATGTGGGGCTGCCCCATATCTGTGGGGGGATGTGGGGCGGTGTGGGGCTGCCCTAGATCCGTGGGGCGATGTGGGGCTGCCCCGTATCGATGGGGGGATGTGGGGCTGCCCTAGATCCGTGGGGTGGGGTGGGGCTGCACTAGATCTGTGGGTCACTATGGGGCTGCCCTAGATCTATGGGGCGGTGTGGGGGGCTGTGGGGCTGCCCCGGATCCGTGGGGCGGTGTGGGTCACTATGGGGCTGCCCTAGATCCGTGGGGCAGCCCTATATCCGTGGGGTGGTGTGGGGTGCAATGGGGCAGCCCTAGATCCGTGGGTCGCTATGGGGCTGCCATAGATGTATGGGGCGATGTGGGGCTGCCCTAGATCCGTGGGGTGGTGTGGGGGGCTATGGGGCAGCCCTAAACCTATGGGGTGATGTGGGGCAGCCCTAAATCTGTGGGTCACTATGGGGCAGCCCTAGATCCATGGGGCGATGTGGGGCTGCCCTAGATCCGTGGGGTGGGGTGGGGGGCTATGGGGCAGCCCTAAACCTATGGGGTGATGTGGGGCAGCCCTAAATCTGTGGGTCACTATGGGGCAGCCCTAGATCCATGGGGCGATGTGGGGCTGCCCTAGATCCGTGGGGTGGGGTGGGCGGCTATGGGGCAGCCCTAGATCTATGGGTCACTATGGGGCTGCCCCACATCTATGGGGCGCTGTGGGTCAGACCGCGCCCCCCTCGCACTAACGCCTTCTTCTCCCCCCCCTTCTCCCGCCCCAGCCCCTCCCCCCTCCCCCCATGCCCCTCCCCCCCCGCCCCCCCTCCCCCACCCCCCTCCGCCCCCCTCCCCCACCCCGCCCCCCCCCCCGCAGCATCAGCCGCCTCTCGGGCCGCCCCCCTCCCCCCCCCTGGAGCCGGGGGCCCCACAGCGCGGGGGAGGGGGGAGGGGCGGAGGGGGGAGGGGCGGAGCCGGGCGGCGGCTCCCCTCCCCCCACCCCGCCCCCCGCCCCTCCCCCCCCCAGCCGCCTCTACGACCCCACCCGCCCCCAAAGTTTCTTCCGTCAGTGCTTCCAGGTCCTGGGGCGCCTGGGGAGGGGCTCCTTCGCCGAGGTCTACAAGGTACGGGGGGGGGGGGCTGACCCACACATCTGTGGGGCAGACCCACACGTCTGACCCACACATCCGGGGGGCAGACCCACACATCATTGGGGCTGTGTCATGAATCTGTGGGGGCTGACACACACATCTATGGGGCTGCCCCACACATCACTGGGGCTGAGCCACACTTCTGACCCACACATCTGTGGGGCAGACCCACACGTCTGACCCACACAGCCGTGGGGCTGACCCACATAGCTGGGGGGCTGACCCACACATCTATGGGGCAGACCCACATTTCATTGGGGCTGTGTCACACATCTGTGGGGCTGAACCACACGTCTATGGGGCTGTGTCATGCATCTATGGGGCAGACCCACACATCTGGGGGGCTGACACACATGTCTAGGGGGCAGAACCGCACATCCGTGGGACAGACCCACACACGTGACCCACACATCCGTGGGGCTGACCCACATATCTGGGGGGCAGACCCACACATCATTGGGGCAGACCCACACATCATTGGGGCTGTGTCACACATCCGTGGGGCAGACCCACACATCCATGGGGCAGACCCACACATCTCTGGGCCTTTCCCACCCATCGCTGAGGCTGCATCACACATCTGTGGGGCCGATCCACACATCCGTGGCTCTGCCCCACCCATCCCTGGCTCTGCCCCACACATCTATGGGTCCGCCCCACACATCTATGGGGCAGACCCACACATCTGTGGGGCTTTCCCACACATCACCGGCGCTGCGACACATCTCCGTGTCTTTTCCACCCACCTACGGGACTGCGTCACACATCTCCGCGTCTGCCCCACACATCTATGGGTCCGCCCCACATGTCTATGGGGCAGACCCACAGATCTATGAGGCGGACCCACACATCTGTGGGGCTGCGTCACCCATCGTTGGGGCTGTGTCACGCATCTGTGGGGCTGACACATCCGTGGAGCAGACCCACATCTCTGTGGGGCTACCCCACACATCTATGGGTCTGACCCACACATCTATGGGGCAGACCCACACATCTGTGGGGCTTTCCCACACATCACCGGCGCTGCGTCACACATCTCCGTGTCTTTTCCACCCACCTACGGGACTGCGTCACACATCTCCGCGTCTGCCCCACACATCTATGGGTCCGCCCCACATGTCTATGGGGCAGACCCACACATCTGTGGGGCTGCGTCACCCATCGTTGGGGCTGTGTCACGCATCTGTGGGGCTGACACATCCGTGGAGCAGACCCACATCTCTGTGGGGCTGCCCCCCACATCTATGGGGCAGACCCACACATCTGTGGGGCTGCGTCACCCATCGTTGGGGCTGTGTCACGCATCTGTGGGGCTGACACATCCGTGGAGCAGACCCACATCTCTGTGGGGCTACCCCACACATCTGTGGGTCTGACCCACACATCTATGGGGCAGACCCACACATCTGTGGGGCTTTCCCACACATCACCGGCGCTGCGTCACACATCTCCGTGTCTTTTCCACCCACCTACGGGACTGCGTCACACATCTCCGCGTCTGCCCCACACATCTATGGGACTGACCCACACATCTATGGGGCAGACCCACACATCTGTGGGGCTGCGTCACCCATCGTTGGGGCTGTGTCACGCATCTGTGGGGCTGACACATCCGTGGAGCAGACCCACATCTCTGTGGGGCTACCCCACACATCTATGGGTCTGACCCACACATCTATGGGGCAGACCCACACATCTGTGGGGCTTTCCCACACATCACCGGCGCTGCGTCACACATCTCCGTGTCTTTTCCACCCACCTACGGGACTGCGTCACACATCTCCGCGTCTGCCCCACACATCTATGGGACTGACCCACACATCTATGGGGCAGACCCACACATCTGTGGGGCTGCGTCACCCATCGTTGGGGCTGTGTCACGCATCTGTGGGGCTGACACATCCGTGGAGCAGACCCACATCTCTGTGGGGCTACCCCACACATCTATGGGTCTGACCCACACATCTATGGGGCAGACCCACACATCTGTGGGGCTTTCCCACACATCACCGGCGCTGCGTCACACATCTCCGTGTCTTTTCCACCCACCTACGGGACTGCGTCACACATCTCCGCGTCTGCCCCACACATCCGTGGGTCCGCCCCCCACATCTATGGGTCCGCCCCACACCTCCCCTCCCTCCCCCAGGTCCGCAGCCGCGACGACGGCCGCCTCTACGCCATCAAGCGCACCCGACGCCCCTTCCGCGGCCCCCGCCACCGCCGCCGCGCCCTCGCCGAAGCCGCCCGCCACCGCCGCGTGGGCCAGCACCCCCACTGCCTCCCCCTCCTGTGGGGCTGGGAGGAAGGCGGCCATCTTTACCTCCAGACCCACATCTGCCCCGCCGGCAACTTACGGCAAATCTGGGGCGACCGGGCGGTCCCCGAATGGCGCCTCTGGGGTTACTTGTGGGACCTTCTCCTCGCCCTCCGCCACCTCCACGCCCGCCCCCTCGCCCACCTCGACCTCAAACCCGACAACGTCCTCCTGGCGCCCGGCGGGTGCCGCTTGATCGATTTCGGCGTTTCGGCGGCGCCGGGCGACCAATCGGAGGGGGGCGACGCCCGCTACGCCGCCCCCGAGGTTTTGGAGGGGTCGCCGGGGCCCCCCGCCGATATTTTTAGCTTGGCCTTGAGCCTGGTGGAGTTGGGCGCCGGGCGGCGGCTGCCGGGCGGCGGCCGGGAGTGGGAGGAGTTGCGGCGCGGGGGGCTGCCCCACGGCGTGGCGGCAGGTAAGGGGGCTGGGGCTGTAGGGCGGGGCGGGCGGGGCGGGGGGGGGGTTCAACCCACGCCCCTCTTCGTCTTCGTCTTCTTCGTCTTCTCCGTTTTCTTCTCCTTCGTCTTCGTCTTCTTTGTCTTCTTCATCTTCTTCGTCTTCTTCTTCGTCATCTTCGTCTTCGTCTTCTTTGTCTTCTTCATCTTCTTCATCTTCTTTGTCTTCGTCATCTTCTTCGTCTTCATCTTCTTCGTCTTCTCTGTCTTCATCTTCTTCTTCGTCTTTGTTGTCTTGTCTTCTTCCTCTTCTTCGTCTTCTGTCTTCTTCGTCTTCTTCTTCCTCTTCATCTTCTTCTTCATCTTCTTCTTCTTTGTCTTCTTCATCTTCTTCTTTGTCTTCTTCTTCATCTTCTTCTTCTTCCTCTTCTTCTTCATCTTCATCTTCGTCTTCTTCGTATTCTTCATCTTCGTCTTCTTCTTCTTCTTCCTCTTCTTGTTCTCCGTCTTCGTCTTCTTCTTCTTCCTCTTCTTCTTCTTCATCTTCTTCTTCTTTGTCTTCTTCATCTTCTTCTTCCTCTTCTTCTTCTTCTTCGTCTTCTTCTTCATCTTCTTCTTCGTCTTCATCTTCTTCGTCTTCTTCTTCTTTGTCTTCTTCATCTTCGTCTTCTTCCTCTTCTTCGTCTTCTTCTTCATCTTCTTCTTCGTCTTCATCTTCTTCGTCTTCTTCTTCTTCTTCGTCTTCTTCATCTTCATCTTCTTCTTCCTCTTCTTCGTCTTCGTCTTCCTCTTCTTCGTCTTCTTCTTCTTCGTCTTCTTCTTCATCTTCTTCTTCGTCTTCATCTTCTTCGTCTTCTTCTTCTTTGTCTTCTTCATCTTCGTCTTCTTCTTCCTCTTCTTCGTCTTTGTCTTCGTCTTCTTCGTCTTCTTCTTCTTCGTCTTCTTCTTCTTTGTCTTCTTCATCTTCGTCTTCTTCCTCTTCTTCGTCTTCGTCTTCTTCGTCTTCTTCTTCTTCATCTTCTTCTTCATCTTCTTCTTCGTCTTCATCTTCTTCGTCTTCTTCTTCTTTGTCTTCTTCATCTTCGTCTTCTTCTTCCTCTTCTTTGTCTTTGTCTTCGTCTTCTTCTTCTTCGTCTTCTTCTTCGTCTTCTTCATCTTCCTCTTTGTCTTCTTCTTTGTCTTCTTCATCTTCTTCGTCTTCTTCATCTTCTTCATCTTCTTCTCCCCCCACCCCGAAGGGTTCTCACCCGCATTACGAGAAGTTCTGGGCGCCATGTTGGAACGCGACCCACGGCGGCGACCCACGGCGGAGGAGCTGTTGACTTGGGGGGTGGTGAGGAGAGCCGGACGGTGGAGGGTCTTCACCCGCCTGGCGGACGAAGGCTTGAGGCGCCTGGACGCTTGGTGGAAGGTCAGGGGCGCGGCGCGACCCACGGCGCGCGACCCACGGCGTGCGACCCACGGCGCGCGACCCACAGCGCAATATCCCATCCCCATCCCGCGATCCCTGCCCCACGGTGCATCCTCTCCCCACTTTTCCCATCCCCATGGATGCCGGCTCACCCTTACGGTGGCTATGGGGCACGCGCTATGGGGCCCAGCCCCACGGCACGACCCACGGCGCGACCCACAGTACAATATCCCATCCCCATCCCGCGATCCCTGCCCCACGGCGCATCCTCTCCCCCCTTTTTCCCATCCCCATGGATGCCGACTCGCCCTATGACACCTATGGGGCACACGCTATGGGGCCCAGCCCCACGGCGCGACCCACGGCGCGACCCACGGCGCAATATCCCATCCCCATCCTCGATCCCTGCCCCACGGCGCATCCTCTCCCCCCTTTTTCCCACCCCCCCAGGAATGCCGCCTCGCCCTACGACGCCTATGGGGCACGCTATGGGGCCCGGCCCCATGGCTGCGCCGCCCCGTCACCCCCCCCAGCTCCCCGCTGCCGCCCACCTTCACCCCCACCACCAGCGAGGAAGAGGAGGACGACGAAGAATCCGCCGCCGCTCCGTGGGCCTACCGCTACCGGAGGTACGCCGTGGGGCAGCGCCGTGGGGCAGCGCCCCGCCGTGACCCCCCCCAACCCCCTTTTTTTATCATATCTCCCCCCCAAGGACCACCCCATAGGGGGGTCCCGCAGTAGGTGAGCTCTGCCCCATGGCAACGCTCTGCCCCATAGCGCTCTGCCCCACGGCTGACCCCCAACTCTGCCCCACAGATCGCCCAGCCCCATGGCCAGCTTGCGCCGGACCCTCACCTTCGACGACGAGCCCGACCCCCCCTCAAAATAAAGACCCCCCCTTTTTTTGGGGGGGGAGCAGCACCAACCCCGCCCCCCTGCTTGGTTATGGGTCCGGGCCCCACATCTGCCCCCTAAGTGCCCCCCCCAAAAAAATCCAGGGGGCACAGGCGTCCGAGCCCCACATCTGCCCCCTAAGTTGCCCCCCCCCAAGTAATGGGGTGGCAAGTGGCATCCAGCCCCACATCCCCCTGCCCCACATATTTCCCCACACACACACGCTGCCGGCCCCACAAGTGCCCCCCCCTCAGCCCCACGGCGTGGACACGGTCCGGGTTTGGGGGTTCGGCTTTATTCATCGGTGGGGGGGGATCTGTGGGGCAATCTGTGGGTCCCATGGGGCGATCTATGGGTCCCATGGGGGTGATCTGTGGGTCCCATGGGGAAATCTGTGGGGCAATCTATGGGTCCCATGGGGATCTATGGGTCCTGAGGGGGATCTATGGGTCCCATGGGTCGATCTGTGGGTCCTGGGGGGGAATCTATGGGTCCCGTGGGGTAGTTTGTGGGTCCCGTGGGGCGATCTGTGGGTCCCATCGAGCAATCTGTGGGTCCCATGGGGCAATCTGTGGGGCAATCTGTGGGTCCTGGGGGGGGATCTGTGGGCCCCGTGGGGAATCTATGGGTCCCAGGGAGAATCTATGGGTCCCGTGGGGCAATCTGTGGGTCCCATGGGGCAATTTGTGGGTCCCGTGGGGCAATCTATGGGTCCTGGGGGGGCGATCTGTGGGTCCCATGGGGCAATCTGTGGAGCAATCTGTGGGTCCCATGAGGAATCTATGGGTCCTGCGGGGCAATTTGTGGGTCCCATGGGGCAATCTGTGGGTCCCATGGGGATCTATGGGTCCCAGGAGGAATCTGTGGGTCCCGTGGGGCGATCTGTGGGGCAATCTATGGGTCCTGGGGGGAATCTATGGGTCCCGTGGGGATCTGTGGGGCAATCTGTGGGTCCCGTGGGGAATCTGTGGGTCCCGTGGGGCAGCGGCCCCTTCTCAGGCTGCGTCAGCGTTTTTGGGGACACACAATAAATTAGGGGGGGGCGGGGGGTGGGGGATGGGCGGCTCCGCCCCCCGGCCGGCGTCGAAGGGCCTGTGGGAGAGAGGGGGGGTCAGTGGGGGCTTTGGGGTGAAAAAGGGGGATTTTGGGGCAAAGGGGAAGTTTGGGGTGAAAAATGGTGATTTTGGGGGTGAAGGGGAGGGTTTTGGGGTAAAAAATGGGGATTTTTGGGGGGTGAAGGGAAAATTTGGGGTGAAAAAGGGGTGTTCGGGGCAAAAGGGAAAAGTTTGGGGTGAAAAATTGAGGGTTTGGGGGTGAGGGGAGGTTTTGGGGTGAAAAATGGGGATTTTGGGGGTGAAGGGGGAAAGTTTGGGGTAAAAATAGAGGTTTTAGGGTGTGAGGGGAGCTTTTGGGGTGAAAAATGGGGATTTTGGGGCAAAGGGAAAGTTTGGGGTGAAAAATAGAGGTTTTTGGGGGTGAGGGGAGGTTTTGGGGTGAAAAAATGGGGATTTTGGGGGGCGACGGGTCAGGTTTTTGGGGTGAAAAATGGGGATTTTGGGGTGAAGGGAAAGCTTGGGTTGAAAAATGGGGATTTTGGGGGTGAAGGGAGAAAGTTTGGGGTGAAAAATTGAGGGTTTTGGGGGTGAGGGGAGGTTTTGGGGTGAAAAATGGGGATTTGGGGGTCGGGGGGTCGGGTTGGGGGGTGGGAAAATGGGGGCGGGGTCACAGTTTTGGGGTGAAAACGGGGGGTTTTGGGGGCGACCTGGGTCAGAGGTTCTCGTAGTCGGGGCCGTTGTCCTCGCTCTCGCTGGCTGTGGGGCGGAGGGGGCGGGGCCCCGAGATGTGGGCGGGGCCCCGAAGTTGGGGGGCGGGGCCCCCCCCCAAATTTGGGGGGACCCCAAAAAAATCCCGCCCCGCCCCCAACTCACCGTCCCGGGGGGTGGAGCCGGTCGGGGGGACGTTGATGTACTCGAGGCTGTCGGCTGCGGGGGAGAGGCAGGTTGTGGGGCGATCTATGGGGCAGAGCTATGGGGCAGGGTGTGGGGCAGGACTGTGGGGCAGAGCTATGGGGCAGGGATATGGGGCAGTCTATGGGGCAGAGTGTGGGGCAGGGTGTGGGGCAGGATATGGGGCAGGGTGTGGGGCAGAGAGTGTGGGGCAGAGTGTGGGGCAGGGCTATGGGGCAGAGATGTGGGGCAGGGCTATGGGTCAATCTATGGGGCAGGGTGTGGGGCAGGTTATGGGGCAGGATATGGGGCAGGTTATGGGGCAGGGTGTGGGGTAGAGAGTGTGGGGCAGGGTGTGGGGCAGTCTATGGGGCAGGGTGTGGGGCAGGGTGTGGGTCAATCTATGGGGCAGAGATGTGGGGCGGGGTGTGGGGCAGTTTATGGGTCACTCTATGGGGCAGAGCTATGGGGCGGGGATATGGGGCAGGCTGTGGAGTAGGACTGTGGGGCAGCTTATGGGCAGGGTGTGGGGCAGGGCTATAGGGCAGGTCTATGGGGCAGAGTGTGGGGCAAGCTGTGGGGCACGACTATGGGGCAGGCTGTGGGGTGTAGCTATGGGGCAGGGCTGTGGGGCAGGTTATGGGGCAGAGATGGGGCGGGGCTATGGGTCAGTCTATGGGGCAGGGTGTGGGTCAATCTATGGGTCAGTCTATGGGTCAGTCCGTGGGTCTCACCCAGGGATCTCCGGGCGCCCTCGGGGACGTTCTCGTACTCCTCGCTCGGCGCCGCTGTGGGTCACGGGTGGGGGTGGGGGGTCACGAGGGGTCACAGAGGGGTCACGGGGTCACGAGCGGTCACGGGGTCACGGGGGGTTACGGGGGGGTCACAGGAGGACATTGGGGGACGACGACACACATTTGGGGGGGGGAGGGGGCCCACGCGCAAACACAAGGTGGGGGAGGGGCGGGGGGTGGGGGGTGGGGGAGGGGCGGGGTGGGGGGAGGGGCGGTCCCCACCCTCGTGTCGCCCCTCCCCGCGTGGGGGGGTCCCGTCCTGATCCGGGAGCACCTCGCTGGGGGGAGAGAGAGAGGGGGGGGGAGGGGTCGGTGTGGGGGGAGGGGCGTGACACCCCTCCCCCCACCCCACCCCAAACGCTGACGTCACGCACACGTAGCCGGTGGCGTAGGGCTCGTTGCTGTAGTCGTCGTCGCCCTCGGGGGGCGGGGGGGGGTCGCGGGGACCTAAAAAATAAAAATAAATTTAAAAAATAATAAAAAAAAGTGGGTGGGGGAGGGGTGGGGGTGACGTAAGAGGGTGGGGGAGGGGTGGGTTTTGGGGGGAGGGGTCGTCACTCACCGGTTTCGGGGCGGGCGGTGGAGACGCGGCGGCTCTGGGGGGGGTGGGGGGAGCTGGGGGGGGAGGGGCGGGGAGGGGGGGGGAGGGGCGACGTGGGGACCCAGGCTGAGGGGTGGGGGAGGGGCGGGGGGGCCCCTCCGGGGCCCCCCCGCCCCTCCCCCACCCCTCAGCCTGGGGTCGCCCCCCGTCGCCCCTCCCCCATGGTCCGTTCCACCCCCCCGTCCCCCACCCCACCGCCCCTCCCCCCACCCCCCCTCGCCCCTCCCCCATCACCCACGGGAGCTGCAGGACGGTCTCGGCCGGGGGCCCCCACGGGGGGAGGGGCTGCGGGTGGTGGGGGGGCTGCGAGGGGCCTGGGGGGGGAGAGAGAGTGGGGGGGGGTCACGATGTGGGGCGGGGGGCGAGGGGTCACGCCGTGGGGCTGGGAGACACGATGTGGGTCTGGGGGACGCGCCGTGGGGCAAGGGGGACACGCTGTGGGTCATGCCATGGGGGCTGAGGACACGCCGTGGGGCAGGGGACAGGGAGACACGCCGTGGGGCTGGGGGACACGATGTGGGGCTGGGGATGCCATGGGGCTGGGGACGAGGGGTCATGCCGTGGGGCTGGGGGACACTATGTGGGGCTGAGGACACGCCGTGGGGCTGGGGGACACACTGTGGGGCGGGGGACATGATGTGGGTCTGGGACACGCCATGGGGCTGAGGACACGCCGTGGGGCAGGGGACAGGGAGACACGCCGTGGGGCTGGGAGACGCGCTGTGGGTCTAGGACATGCCGTGGGTCCGGAACATGCCATGGGGCTGGGGAACACGCCGTGGGGCAGGGGACAAGGCGGTCACAATGTGGGGCTGAGGACACGCTGTGGGGCTGGGGGACGCGATGTGGGGCTGGGGGTCACGCCGTGGGGCAGGGGACAAGGGGTCACGCCGTGGGGCTGGGGCTGGGACTGACACGTGGGGCCACGACCACCGTGGGGCAGAACGAGGCCGCCATGGGGCAGAACCGCCGTGGGGCAGAGACGCTGTGGGGCAGAAGTGCCGTGGGGCAGAAGCGCCATGGGGCAGAAGCGCCGTGGGGCAGAAGCACCATGGGGCAGAACCGCTGTGGGGCAGAAGCGCTGTGGGGCAGAACTGCCGTGGGGCAGAGACGCTGTGGGGCAGAAGCGCCATGGGGCAGAGACGCTGTGGGGCAGAGACGCTGTGGGGCAGAACCGCCGTGGGGCAGAGACACTGTGGGGCAGAGACGCCGTGGGGCAGAGCGCGACTCACATCTGGAGGGGGTGATCACTATGAACCTCGCGGGGGGGACGCAGGGGGGCGACCTGGGGGGGGACGACACACACATGGGGGGGGGGGGTCAGAGCCCCACATCTGTGGGGCAGAGAGGGGGAACCCAGAAATTTGGGCCCCACGGCTGCCCCACAAGTTCCCCCCCCCCCCAAACACTCACTTGTAGTTGTCCACCTCGGCGCCGTGGCCTGCGGGGGAAGGGGGGGGGGGGTGAGGACCCCCAAATCCTGACCCACAAGTGACCCCCCAGACACCCCCAGACCCTCAAATCCCCCCCCAGCCCCCCAAGTGTCCCCTCCAGACCCCCAAGTTCCCCTGGACCCCCAAGTGCCCCTCCAGCCCCCCAAGTGTCCCCCCCAACTCCCCCCCCCAGCCCCCCAAGTCCCCCTCCAGACCCCCCCATAGACCCCCCCCCAACTCCCCCCCAGCCCCCCAAGTCCCCTCCTCAGACCCCCAAGTGCCCCCCTGGGACCCCCAAGTGCCCCCCATAGACTCCCTAATTCCCCTCCCCAGCCCCCCAAGTGCCCCCCCCAGACCCCCAACTCATCCTCCAGACCCCCAAGTGCCCCCCTGGGACCCCCAATTCCCCTCCCAGACCCCCAAGTGCCCCCCTGGGACCCCCAAGTGCCCCCCATAGACCCCCCAATTCCCCTCCCCAGCCCCCCAACTCCCCCCCCCCGCCCCCCAAGTGCCCCCCCCAGACCCCCAACTCCCCCCCCCGCCCCCCAAGTGCCCCCCCCAGCCCCCCAAACTCCCCCTCCAGACCCCCAAGTGCCCCCCTGGGACCCCCAAGTCCCCTCCACAGACCCCCTCCCCAGCCCCCCAACTCCCCCCCCTCAGCCCCCCAAGTGCCCCCCCCCCCTCCCAGCCCCCCAACTCACCCCGGGGTCTCCGGCAGCGGGCGCAGAGGGCGGCCAACAGCAGCGCGGGGGGCAGGAGGGCCAGGCCCCACCACCCGCCGTGGGGCCAAGGAGCCTCCATGGGGCCTGGGGGGGGGGGGCGACGAGGAGGTTGGGGGGCAGCCGTGGGGCACAGAGGGGGTTTTTTTGGGGGGGGGACACACACACACGCCACCTTCCTCCTCCCTCCTCTTCCTCCTCGGCGCCCCACGGCCGCGCAGGTGCCGCGGGCGGTTGGCGCCCACGCGGGAGACGGTAACGGTAGAAAGGTGGGGGGGGTCCTGCCCCATAAGTTGGGGGGCCGGACCCACAAGTTGGGGGGCTAGACCCACAAGTTAGGGGGGCCCAGACCCACAGATCGGAAGCTTCCAGCCCCCCCCAAGTGCGGGCAGGGGTCCGAACGTTCGAAGCTCCAGGCCCCCCAAGTTGGCAGGAGTGGCATATCCGATCGCTCCCGACCCACAAGTTGGGGGTCAGACCCACAAGTTAGGGGGCTAGACCCACAGATCGGAAGCTTCCAGCCCCCCAAGTGTGGGCAGGGGTCTGTACGTTCGAAGCTCCAGCCCCACAAGTTGGTGGGAGCGACAAATCCGATCTCTCCTGCCCCGTAAGTTGGGGGTCAGACCCACAAGTTGGGGGGCTAGACCCACAGATTGGAAGCCTCCAGCCCCCCAAGTGTGTGTGTGGGGGGGGTTCATGCATTCAGAGCTCCTGCCCCACAAGTTGGGGGGGGGCTTGTGTGTCTAAGGCCTCGTGCCCCACAAGTTGGTGACACCCACACATCCCTTGGCGTCCTGCCCCCCAAGTTGGGGGCTCCAGCCCCACAAGTGAGGGCCCCACACATCCAGGGCCTCCTGCCCCCCAAGCTGGGGACCTGCACGTGCCGGCGCTCAGGACCACGCCGTGGGGCAGGGCCGCCATCCCGTTCCCCGTTCTCCCCTCCCCCCCGCCCCGGCCACCCTAACGAGCCGCGGGCCCCGCTATGGGGCAGGGGGCAGCGGAGGGCACCCAAGTGCCCCACAAGTGGGGGGGGCCCAGGCATCCCGCTGCCCCATAACTAATGGACCCAAGCATCCCGTCTGCCCCATAAGTAAGTAGAAAGCCCAAGCGTCCCACTGCCCCATAACTAAGGGACCCAAGCACCCCGCTGCCCCACAACCGGGGGTCCCACCCGCCCGTCTGCCCCACGGCTCGCCGTGGGTCAACGCATGTGGACCCAGGCACCCCTGCCCCATAACTAGGGGACTCAAGCGTCCCAGTGCCCCATAAGTAGAGGCCCCAAGCATCCCCCTGCCCCATAAGTAGGGGTCCCAGGCATCTGTCTGCCCCATAACTATGGACCCAGGCATCCCGTCTGCCCCATAAGTAGAGGACCCAAGCATCCTGCTGCCCCATAACTAGAGACCCCAAGCATCCCGCTGCCCCACGGCTCGCTGTGGGTCAACCCATGTGGACCCAGGCACCCCGCTGCCCCATAACTAGAGGGCCCAGGCATCCCGTCTGCCCCATAAGTAAGTAGAAAACCCAGCCTCCCGTCTGCCCCATAAGTAAGTAGAAAACCCAGCATCCCGCTGCCCCATAAGTAGAGGCCCCCAGCATCCCCCTGCCCCACAACCGGGGGTCCCAGCCGCCCGTCTGCCCCACGGCTCGCCATGGGTCAACACATGTGGACCCAAGCGTCCCGTCTGCCCCATAAGTAGAAGCCCCAAGCATCCCGCTGCCCCATAACTAGAGGACCCAGGCATCCCGTCTGCCCCATAAGTAAGTAGAAGCCCCAAGCATCCCGCTGCCCCATAAGTGGGGGTCCCAGGCGTCCATCTGCCCCCTAACTAATGGACCCGAGCATCCCGTCTGCCCCATAAGTAGAAAACCCAAGCGTCCCGCTGCCCCATAACTAGAGGACCCAGGCATCCCATCTGCCCCATAAGTAGAAGACTCAAGCATCCCCCTGCCCCATAACCGGGACACCCAGCATCCCGCTGCCCCATAAGTAGAGGCCCCAAGCATCCCCCTGCCCCATAAGTGGGGGTCCCAGGCATCCCGTCTGCCCCCTAAGTAAGTAGAAGACCCAACCATCCCGCCTGCCCCATAAGTAGAGTCCCCAAGCACCCCGCTGCCCCACAAGTGGGGGGGGGTCCCGTCCCTCCGCCCGCCCCACGGCTCGCCGTGGGTCGACCCCCGTGTCCGCCGCCGTCCGTCTGCCCCACATCACCCACCCCCCCATCCCGCCCCATACCTGCGCGACGTCCGGCGCTGTCACCTCCCGCGTCCCGAACCCCCCCCCCAAAAAAAAAAACCCGCCCCCCCCAGGAAGCTGCGGGCGCCGCCGTGGGGCAGGAAACGTGTGGGGCAGGAAATAATGTGTGGGGCAGGAAATGTGTGGGGCGGGGAGCGGGATGGAGAGCCGGCAGCCGGAGGGTGGGGGGGTGAAACGGGGTTTATTTTTTTTTTGGGGGGGGGGGGGGGTAGGAGATGTGGGGCGCCCCATTGGGGGGGTCGGGGAGCCGTCGCCGTGGGGCGGTGGGACCCGCCGTGGGTCGGTGAGCCGTCGCCGTGGGGCAGGGAGCCCTCGCCGTGGGTCGGTGACCCCTTGCTGTGGGTCGGTGCCACTCGCCGTGGGTCACTGACCCCTTGCTATGGGTCAGAGACCCCCCGCTGTGGGTCTGTGCCCCATTGCCGTGGGTCAGAGCCCCCTCGCTGTGGGTCAGCACCACTCGCCATGGGTCAGAGCCCCTCGCCGTGGGTCAGTGCCCCTCGCCGTGGGTCAGTGCCCCATTGCCGTGGGTCGGTGCCACTCACCGTGGGTCAGAGCCCCCCGCCGTGGGTCGGCGCCACTTGCCGTGGGTCAGAGACCTCCGCTATTGGTCAGAGACCCCTCGCCGTGGGTCAGCACCCCTCGCTGTGGGTCAGTGCCCCATTGCCGTGGGTCAGAGACCCCTCGCCGTGGGTCAGTGACCCCCGCTATGGGTCAGAGACCCCTCGCTATGGGTCAGCACTGCTTGCCGTGGGTCACTGACCCCTTGCTGTGGGTCGGTGACCCCCTGCTATGGGTCAGAGACCCCTCACCGTGGGTCAGTGCCCCATAGCTATGGGTCAGAGACCCCCTGCTATGGGTCAGTGCCCCATTGCCGTGGGTCAGTGACCCCCACTATGGGTCAGAGACCCCCTGCTATGGGTCAGTGCCCCATTGCCGTGGGTCAACACCACTCGCTGCGGGTCAGCAACCCCTCGCCGTGGGTCAGAGACCCCCACTATGGGTCAGCGACCCCTCGCCGTGGGTCAGCGAACCCTCGCCGTGGGTCAGCGGTCTCCGCCGTGGGTCAGAGACCCCCTGCCATGGGTCAGTGCCCCATTGCCGTGGGTCGGTGCCACTCGCCGTGGGTCACTGACCCCTTGCTATGGGTCTGAGCCCCCCGCTATGGGTCAGAGACCCCCTGCTATGGGTCAGTGCCCCATCGCCGTGGGTCAGAGACCCCTCGCCGTGGGTCAGCGCCCCATTGCCGTGGCTCAGTGTCACTCGCCGTGGGTCAGCGACCCCTTGCCGTGGGTCAGCGCCCCATTGCCGTGGGTCAGTGTCACTCGCCGTGGGTCAGCGACCCCTCGCCGTGGGTCAGCGGTCTCCGCCGTGGGTCAGAGCCCCCCCGCTATGGGTCAGAGCCCCTCGCCGTGGGTCGGCGCCCCCCCCCACTGCCGTGGGTCAGGCGAGGACGTGGGCCACCGGCACCTTGGTGGGGCGGCCGCCGCGCGGCACCACGATGTCATCGATGACGTCGTCGTCGTCGTCGTCGTCGTCATCGGCGTCGGGGGGGAGGCCTGGGGGGGGGGGGAGGGGCAGATTGGGGGGGGGGTTGGATGACACTGGGGGGGGGGGCTGGGGGGGTCTGGGTGGGTTTTGGGGGGTCATGGGGGGGGTCTGGGTGCTATGGGGGGGGTCTGGGTGCTATGGGGGGGTTACTGGGAGGGGGCGTTAATTGGAATTGGGTGCTGGGGGGGGGTCTTTGGGTGCCGGGGGTGGGTGCTGGGGGGGGGGGGGTTTGGGGTGCGGGGATTTATTTTTTTATTTTTTTTTTGGGGGGGGGTCCCTGACCTTTGGCCTCGCGCCGGGCGCGGCGTCGGTCGCGGGGGAGGGCGTCGGCGGCGGCGAGGAAGAGCCCCCCCCCCAGGGCGGCGGCGAAGGGGGCCAGCAGCAGCGCCCGCTCCAGCGCCCGCGCCCCGCCCTGGAAGGAGGGGGGGGAATCCCCCGCAGGGCGTCGCTCACCTGCCGGGACCAGTAAGAACCAGTCGGGACCGGTACGGAGCGGTCCCGACCAGTACAGACCAGTACAAACCAGTACAAACCAGTACGGACCAGTATAGACCAGTATAGACCAGTATAGACCAGTACGGACCAGTACAGACCAGTATAGACCAGTACGGACCAGTATAGACCAGTACGGACCAGTACGGACCAGTACGGACCAGTATAGACCAGTATAGACCAGTACGGACCAGTACGGACCAGTACGGACCAGTATAGACCAGTATAGACCAGTATGGACCAGTACAGACCAGTATAGACCAGTATAGACCAGTATAGACCAGTACGGACCAGTATAGACCAGTATGGAAAAGGACAAACCAGGATGGGAGAGGGCAGACTAGTACGGAGCAGTATAGACCAGTATGGACCAGTATAGACCAGTACGGACCAGTATGGACCAGTATGGACCAGTATAGACCAGTATGGACCAGTACGGACCAGTATAGACCAGTACGGACCAGTATGGACCAGTATAGACCAGTACGGACCAGTACGGACCAGTACGGACCAGTATAGACCAGTATGGACCAGTATAGACCAGTATGGACCAGTACGGACCAGTATAGACCAGTACGGACCAGTATAGACCAGTATGGACCAGTATGGACCAGTATGGACCAGTACGGACCAGTATAGACCAGTACGAACCAGTATGGACCAGTATGGACCAGTATAGACCAGTATGGAAAAGGACAAACCAGGATGGGAGAGGGCAGACTAGTACGGAGCAGTACGGACCAGTATGGACCAGTATGGACCAGTATGGGATGGGACAAACCAGGGTGGGACAGGACAGGATAGACCAGTATGGGACCAGTATGGAAGAGAGCAGACCAGTATGGGAGAGGGCAGACCAGTACAGACCAGTACAGAGCAGTACAGACCAGTATAGACCAGTACGGACCAGTATGGACCAGTATAGACCAGTATGGGATAGGACAAACCAGGACGGGACAAGACAGGACAAACCAGTATGGGTAGAGGCTGGACCAGTACAGACCAGTACAAACCAGTACAGACCAGTATGGGATGGGATAGACCAGTATGGGAGAGGGCAGACCAGTATAGACCAGTACAGAGCAGTACGGACCAGTATAGACCAGTATGGACCAGTATGGGATGGGACAAACCAGGACGGGACAGGACAGGATAGACCAGTATGGGACCAGTATGGAAGAGGGCAGACCAGTATGGGATGGGCTAAACCAGTATGGGAGAGAGCAGACCAGTACGGGAGAGGGCAGACCAGTACAGACCAGTATAGACCAGTACGGACCAGTATAGACCAGTACGGACCAGTATGGAAAAGGACAAACCAGGATGGGAGAGGGCAGACTAGTACGGAGCAGTATAGACCAGTATGGACCAGTATAGACCAGTACGGACCAGTATGGGATGGGACAAACCAGGACAGGACAGGATAGACCAGTACAGACCAGTATAGACCAGTATGGACCAGTATAGACCAGTACAGACCAGTATGGACCAGTATGGACCAGTATGGAGCAGTATAGACCAGTATGGACCAGTATGGTCCAGTACGGACCAGTATGGACCAGTATGGACCAGTACGGACCAGTACGGACCAGTACGGACCAGTATGGACCAGTATAGACCAGTACGGACCAGTACGGACCAGTATAGACCAGTATGGACCAGTATAGACCAGTACGGACCAGTATGGACCAGTATAGACCAGTACGGACCAGTATGGACCAGTATGGACCAGTATAGACCAGTATAGACCAGTGCGGACCAGTATGGAAAAGGACAAACCAGTATGGGAGAGGGCAGACTAGTACGGAGCAGTATAGCCCAGTACGGACCAGTATAGACCAGTACGGACCAGTATGGGATGGGACAAACCAGGACAGGACAGGATAGACCAGTACAGACCAGTATGGACCAGTATGGACCAGTATGGACCAGTATAGACCAGTATGGACCAGTACGGACCAGTATGGACCAGTATAGACCAGTATGGACCAGTACGGACCAGTATGGACCAGTATGGACCAGTATAGACCAGTATGGACCAGTATGGACCAGTATAGACCAGTATGGACCAGTACGGACCAGTATGGACCAGTATGGACCAGTATGGACCAGTATAGACCAGTACGGACCAGTATGGACCAGTATAGACCAGTATGGACCAGTATAGACCAGTATGGACCAGTATGGACCAGTATGGGATAAGACAAACCAGGATGGGACAGGACAGGATACACCAGTGCCCCCAGTAACCCCCCCCAGTGCTCCCAGTCCCTCCCAGTGCCCCCCAACCCCCTCCCAGCCCCGCCCAGCCCCACCCAGCCCCGCCCAGCCCCGCCCAGTTCCCACCAGTCCGATGAGGTAGGGGCTGCCGGCGTCCCCCAGGAGGTGGGAGGTGACGATCTGCAGCGCCTCGGCCGTCGACCGCCGCGACGGGGCCACCACGTACTGGGGAGGGGGGGGGGGGGGAGGGGGGAGGGGGGGGGCACACGCCCGTCACGTGAGCCGCCCCGCCCGCGTGACGTGGCGCCACGCGCGGCCCCGCCCCCTCCCCGTACCAGCAGGATGTCGCCCACGATGGCCCAGTTGAGCGACAGCAGCGTCTCCCCCAGGAAAATGAAGACCTGGGGGCGGGGACGGAGGGGGTCACGACCCCGCCGTGACCCCCGCCGTGACCCCCGTGACCCCTAGACCCCCTCTATGACCCCCATGACCCTTGACCCCCCCCAGGACCCCGTGCGGCAGGCGGGCGTCCCCATAACCCCCCCGTGACCCCTGATGACCCCTGACCCCCCATGACCCCATCATGACCCCTGACCCCCCATGACCCCATAATGACCCCATGACCCCCCATGACCCTGCCCAGGCAGCAGGCCAGGGGTCCCCACCCCCCCAATGACCCTTGACCCCCCATGACCCCAAGTGACCCCACAACCCCTATGACCCCGATGACCCCAGTGACCCCCATGACCCCTACGACCCCAATGATCCCCATGACCCCTACGACCCCCAATGACCCCATGACCCTCAATGACCCCTGATGACCCCCCATGACCCCTAATGACCCCCACGACCCCCCATGACCCCCCATGATCCCTACAACCCCAATGACCCCCCATGACCCCCAATGACCCCAAATGATCCCCATGACCCCTACGACCCCCAATGACCCCATGACCCTCAATGACCCCTCATGACCCCTAATGACCCCCACAACCCCTATGACCCCCGATGACCCCCCATGACCCCGATGACCCCCAATGACCCCAAATGATCCCCATGACCCCTACGACCCCCAATGACCCCTATGACCCTCAATGACCCCTGATGACCCCCGATGACCCCCCATGACCCCGATGACCCCCCCCCGACCCCCCCGCGCCCCCCCCGTGACCTCACGTAGGCGGCGGGCAGGCAGGGCGTGGCGCAGAGGAGGGCGAGGAGGAGGCAGGGGGCGGCGGCCAGGACCCCGCCCCCGCAGAGGAGGGCGTCGGCCCGCGGCGACCGCGCCCGCAGGCGGCGCGACAGCTCCGCCCCCGCCCCCACCCCCAGCACCCCCGAGGCGCAGGTCAGCACCCCGAAAACCAGGCTGGGGGGGGGGGGGGGGGAGGGGTCAGGTCACCCCGCCCCCCCCCCATTGTCCCCATTGGCCCCTCCCATCCCCCATTGTCCCCCCATTGTCACCCCCCCATTGTCCCCCCCATTTCGTCCCCATTGTCCCCCCCCACCCCCCATTGGCCCCCCCCAATGTCCCCAAGTCCCACCCACCTCCCCCCATTGGCCCCCCCCACCCCCCCATTGGCCCCATTGTCCCCCCATTGTCCCCCCATTGTCACCCCATTGTCCCCCCCACTGTCCCCATTGTCACCCCGTCCCCCCCATTGTCACCCCATTGTCCCCCCCCACTGTCCCCCCCCGTCACCCCCTTGTCCCCCCCTTTTGCCCATCGTCCCCCTCATCCCCCCCCATTGTCCCCTCGGCCCCCCCCCACTGTCCCCGTCCCCTCGTCCCCCACCTCGTCCCCGTTGTCCCCACCCCACTGTCCCCACCCCATCGTCCCCACCCCATTGTCCCCATTGTCCCTGTTGTCCCCATTGTCCCCATCGTCCCCATCCCCCGTCCCCGTTGTCCCCATTGTCCCCGTCGTCCCCATCCCATCGTCCCCATTGTCCCCTTGTCTCCACCACCCCAATGTCCCATCGTCCCCATCCCCACTGGCCCCATCGTCCCCGTCCCATTGTCCCCATCGTCCCCTTGTCCCCATCCCCTTGTCCCCATTGTCCCCGTCGTCCCCATCCCCATCATCCCCGTCCCACTGTCCCCATCGTCCCCATCGTCCCTGTCCCCACTGTCCCCATCATCCCCATTGTCCCCAGCCCATTATCCCTGTCCCCATTGTCCCCATCCCATCGTCCCCATCGTCCCTGTCCCCACTGTCCCCATCGTCCCCATTCTCCCCATTGTCCCCATCATCCCCATCCCACTGTCCCCACTGTCCCATTGTCCCCATCCCCTTGTCCCCATCGTCCCCATCCCATCATCCCCTTGTCCCCATCATCCCCATCCCTTTGTCCCCATCATACACGTCCCCTTGTCCCCATCGTCCCCATCCCATCATCCCCATCCCACTGTCCCCATTGTCCCATTGTCCCCATCCCATTATCCCTGTCCCCATCGTCCCCATCCCACTGTCCCCATTGTCCCCATCATCCCCATTGTCCCCATCGTCCCCATCCCATCGTCCCCATCATCCCCATTGTCCCCATCCCATTATCCCTGTCCCCATCGTCCCCATCCCCTTGTCCTCATCGTCCCCATCCCATCATCCCCATCCCACTGTCCCCATCGTCTCCATCATTCCCATCCCATCGTCCCCATCGTCCCTGTCCCTACTGTCCCCATCCCACTGTCCCCATTGTCCCCATCATCCCCATCGTCCCCATCCCATTGTCCCCATCCCATCGTCCCCATTGTCCCATTGTCCCCATCCCATTATCCCTGTCCCCATTGTCCCCATCCCATCGTCCCCATTCCATCGTCCCCATTGTCCCTGTCCCCATCATCACCATCCCATTGTCCCCATCGTCCCCATCATCCCCATTGTCCCCATCCCATTGTCCCTGTTGTCCCTGTCCCCTTGTCCCCATCCCACCGTCCCCATCATCCCCATCCCACTGTCCCCATTGTCCCATTGTCCCCATCCCATTATCCCTGTCCCCATCATCCCCATCCCATTGTCCCCATCATCCCTGTCCCCATTGTCACCATCCCACTGTCCCCATTGTCCCCATCATCCCCATCGTCCCCATCCCATCATCCCCTTGTCCCCATCATCCCCATCCCTTTGTCCCCATCATACACGTCCCCTTGTCCCCATCGTCCCCATCCCATCATCCCCATCCCACTGTCCCCATTGTCCCATTGTCCCCATCCCATTATCCCTGTCCCCATCGTCCCCATCCCATTGTCCCCATTGTCCCCATCGTCCCCATCCCATCGTCCCCATCATCCCCATTGTCCCCATCCCATTGTCCCCGTTGTCCCTGTCCCCTTGTCCCCATCCCACTGTCCCCATCATCCCCATCGTCCCCATCCCATTGTCCCCATCGTCCCATTGTCCCCATCCCATTATCCCTGTCCTCATCGTCCCCATCCCATCATCCCCGTCCCACTGTCCCCATCGTCTCCATCATTCCCATCCCATCGTCCCCATCGTCCCTGTCCCTACTGTCCCCATCCCACTGTCCCCATTGTCCCCATCATCCCCATCCCATTGTCCCCATCCCATCGTCCCCATTGTCCCATTGTCCCCATCCCATTATCCCTGTCCCCATTGTCCCCATCCCATCGTCCCCATTCCATCGTCCCCATTGTCCCTGTCCCCATCATCACCATCCCATTGTCCCCATCGTCCCCATCATCCCCATTGTCCCCATCCCATTGTCCCTGTTGTCCCTGTCCCCTTGTCCCCATCCCACCATACCCATCATCCCCATCCCATTGTCCCCATCGTCCCATCGTCCCCATCCCACTGTCCCCATCGTCCCATTGTCCCCATCCCATTATCCCTGTCCCCATCATCCCCATCCCATCGTCCCCATCATCCCTGTCCCCATTGTCCCCATCCCACTGTCCCCATTGTCCCCATCATCCCCATTGTCCCCATCCCATTATCCCTGTCCCCATTGTCCCCATTCCATCGTCCCCATCGTCCCCGTCCCCATCATCACCATCCCACTGTCCCCATCGTCCCCATCCCATTGTCCCCATCATCCCCATTGTCCCCATCCCCTTGTCCCCATTGTCCCCATCCCATCGTCCCCATCCCATTGTCCCCACTGTCCCATTGTCCCCATCCCCTTGTCCCCACTGTCCCCATCCCATCATCCCCATCGTCCCCATCATCCCCATCCCATTATCCCTGTCCCCACTGTCCCCATCCCCTTGTCCCCATCGTCCCCATCCCATTGTCCCCATCCCATCGTCCCCATTGTCCCCATCCCCTTGTCCCCATCATCCCCATTGTCCCCATCCCATTATCCCTGTCCCCACTGTCCCCATCCCCTTGTCCCCATCGTCCCCATCCCATCGTCCCCATCGTCCCTGTCCCCATCGTCCCCATTGTCCCCATCCCCTTGTCCCCATCGTCCCCATCATCCCCATCCCATTGTCCCTGTCCCCATCGTCCCCATCCCATCGTCCCATCGTCCCCACCCCACCGTCCCCCTTGTCCCCTCGTGTCCCCCGTCCCCCCCCCCCCCCCGCCATCGTCACCTCTCGTCGCCGTGGCAGCGCCGCCCCTCGTCACACGGCCACCCCTCCCCGCTGGCCAACCGGCACCGGTAGAGGAAGGCGGGAGCCCACAGGGCCAGCGCCCCGGTGACGAAGGCCACCGCCGTGAAACCCAGGGTGGTCAGCACCAGGCTGCGGCTTGGGGGGGGGACACACACGGTGTCACCGGGACCCCCCCCCTTGTCACCGTGTCACCCCCCCCAAAAAAGGGGACGAGGGACGTTGGGCCACCAGGTCAACCCAAGCCTAAAGGGCCACCAGGTCAACCCGTTGAGGGGACAAGGGACACCGGGACCCCCCCAAAAGGGGACAAGGGACACCGAGACCCCTGTCACCCCCCCAAAGGGACAAGGGATACTGGGACCCCCCCCCTTGTCACCGTGTCACCCCCCCCAAAAAAGGGGACGAGGGACATTGGGCCACCAGGTCAACCCAAGCCTAAAGGGCCACCAGGTCAACCCATTGAGGGGACAAGGGACACCGGGACCCCCCCAAAAGGGGACAAGGGACACTGGGACCCCCGGTGACCCCCCCCAAAGGGACAAGGGATACTGGGACCCCCCCCCTTGTCACCGTGTCACCCCCCCAAAAAGGGGACGAGGGACGTTGGGCCACCAGGTCAACCCAAGCCTAAAGGGACATCAGGTCAACCCATTGAGGGGACAAGGGACACCGGGACCCCCCCAAAAGGGGACAAGGGACACTGGGACCCCCGGTGACCCCCCCCAAAGGGACAAGGGATACTGGGACCCCCCCCCTTGTCACCGTGTCACCCCCCCCAAAAAGGGGAACAGGGACGTTGGGCCACCAGGTCAACCCAAGCCTAAAGGGCCACCAGGTCAACCCATTGAGGGGACAAGGGACACCGGGACCCCCCCAAAAGGGGACAAGGGAGACCGGGACCCCCAAGAACCCCCCCTGTCACCCCCCCAGGGGGACAAGGGACACTGGGACCCCCTGTCACCCCCCCCAGACCCCCCCAAGGGGACGAGGGACATTGGGCCACCAGGTCAACCCATTGAGGGGACAAGGGACCCCAGGACCCCAAGTGACCCCCCCAAAAAGGGACAAGGGACACCGAGACCCCTGTCACCCCCCCAAGGGACCCCCAAGAGCCCCCCCCGAGGGGACAAGGGACACTGGGACCCCCTGTCACCCCCCCAGGCCCCCCCAAGGGGACAAGAGACATTGGGCCATCAGGTCAACCCAACCCAAAGGGCCACCAGGTCAACCCATTGAGGAGACAAGTGACATTGGGGACACCCCCCCCCCCCCCCCCCCCAAAAAAAAGGGACAAGGGACACCGGGGCCCCCCCCCCCAAGGACTCACTTGGTGGCCAAAACCCGCAAATCGGTGGCCCAGGAGGTGCGGGGGAGGGGCGCCTCGGGGGGTCTCTCCAGCCCCCCCCGGGGGGGGTCGCTCACCACCGTCACCAGTAAAGCCACGGCCACGGCTCCCAGCGCCGGGGTCACCTGGGAAAAAAAAAATTTTGGGGGGGGGTCAGGGGTCAGGGGTCACCTTTGGGGACAATATTTGGGGGGGGGACACGACACTCACGCGCAGGGCCCAGCGCCAATCGGTGGCCACTTCCTTCACCTTGGCCCCCACGATGTAACCCAGCCCGCTGGGGGGGGGCAAAAAGGGGGGCGGGGTCAGGGGGGGACCCCAAATCCATGGAGACACCCCCCCCGAGTCAGAGAGACCCCCCCGCCCCCGCTGTCCCAAAATGGCACCCCCCCCCATGGCACCCCCCCAAATGTCCCCACCCAATGTCCCCCTCCCCATAAATGCCGCCCCCCAAAATGGCCCCCACCCCAAATGACCCCCCCAAAATGGCCCCCGCCCCAAATGTCCCCCCCAAATTTCCCCCCAAAAGTCACTACCCCCAAATGCCCCCCCCAAAATGCCCCCCACCCCAAATATCCCCCAAAGTGCCCCCCAATGTCCCCCTAAATATCCCCCCAAAATTACCCCCAACCCAAATGTGCCCCCCCCCAAATTCACTCCCCCAATGGTCCCCCCGAAAAGGTCCCCCCCAAAATGTCCCCCCCAAATTCATTCCCCCCAAATGCCCCCCCAAAATACCCCCCAATGTCCCCCCCAAATTGTCCCCCCAAATATCCCCCCCAAATACCCCCCACCCAATGTGCCCCCCAACATGCCCCCCCCAAATTTCCCTCCAAAATTACCCCCACCCAATATCCCCCCCAAATGCCCCCCACCCAAAATGCCCCCCACCCCAAATATCCCCCCCAAAATTCACTCCCCCCAATTGCCCCCCCAAAATTGCCCCCCCCAAAACGCCCCCCACCCCAAATATCCCCCCAAATGCCCCCCACCCAAAACGCCCCCCACCCCAAATATCCCCCAAAAATGTCCCCCCATACTTGACCCCCAAAATGCCCCCCACCCCAAATATCCCCCCAAAATGACCCCCCAAAACACCCCCCACCCCAAATATCCCCCCCAAAATGTCCCCCATACTTGACCCCCAAAATGACCCCCACCCCAAATATCCCCCAAAATGACCCCCACCCAAAACACCCCCCACCCCAAATATCCCCCCAAAATGCCCCCCACCCAAAATGCCCCCCACCCCAAATATCCCCCCAAAACACCCCCCACCCCAAATATCCCCCCCAAAATGTCCCCCCATACTTGACCCCCAAAATGACCCCCACCCCAAATATCCCCCCAAAACACCCCCCACCCCAAATATCCCCCCCAAAATGTCCCCCCATACTTGACCCCCAAAATGACCCCCACCCCAAATATCCCCCCAAAATGACCCCCCCAAACCACCCCCCACCCCAAATATCCCCCCCCAAAATGCCCCCCACCCCAAATATCCCCCCATAAATGCCCCCCCCAAACACCCCCCACCCGAATATCCCCCCAAAATGCCCCCCCAAAATGCCCCCCACCCCAAATATCCCCCCATAAATGCCCCCCACCCCCCCCCAAAAATCGCCCCCTCCCCACCTGCCGAGGGGGACGGCGAGGTAGAACCCCCCCAGGGCGCGGCTGCGGGCGACGCCGGCGCAGAGGTCGGCGATGAGGGTGGGGGCCACCGTGGAGTAGGACGCCTCCCCCACCCCCACCAGCGCCCGCCCCACCAGCAGCACCCAGAAACGCTGCGGGGGGGGGGGGGAATGGGGGTCAGACCCACGGCACCCGCCGGTGACCCACGGCCACCCCACGGCCACCCCATGGCACCCACGGGTGCCCCATGGCCACCCCATGGCACCCACCGGTGACCCACGGCCGCCCCATAGCACCCACGGCCGCCCCACGGCTGCCCCATGGCCCCCACGGGTGCCCCACGGCCACCCTATAGCACCCACCGGTGACCCACGGCCACCCCATGGCTGCCCCATGGCACCCACGGGTGCCCCACAGCTGCCCCATGGCACCCACGGGTGCCCCACGGCCACCCTATAGCACCCACCGGTGACCCACGGCCACCCCATGGCTGCCCCATGGCACCCACGGGTGCCCCACAGCTGCCCCATGGCACCCACGGGTGCCCCACGGCCACCCTATAGCACCCACCGGTGACCCACGGCCACCCCATGGCTGCCCCATGGCACCCACGGGTGCCCCACAGCTGCCCCATGGCACCCACGGGTGCCCCATGGCCTCCCTATAGCACCCACCGGTGACCCACGGCTGCCCCATAGCACCCACGGCCGACCCACGGCCACCCCATGGCACCCACCGGTGACCCACAGCCGCCCCACAGCCACCCCATGGCACCCACGGGTGCCCCATGGCCTCCCTATAGCACCCACCGGTGACCCACGGCTGCCCCATAGCACCCACGGCCGCCCCACGGCTGCCCCATGGCCCCCACGGGTGCCCCACGGCCACCCTATAGCACCCACCGGTGACCCACGGCCGCCCCATAGCACCCACGGCTGCCCCATGGCAACCACGGCTGCCCCATGGCACCCACGGGTGCCCCACAGCTGCCCCACATCACCCACGGGTGCCCCACGGCCACCCTATAGCACCCACGGCCGCCCCACGGCTGCCCCACGGCACCCACGGGTGCCCCACGGCCACCCTATAGCACCCACAGCTGCCCCACAGACACCCCATAGCACCCACGGCTGCCCCATGGCACCCACCGCTGCCCCACAGCTGCCCCATGGAACCCATGGGTGCCCCATGGCCTCCCTATAGCACCCACTGGTGACCCACGGCTGCCCCATAGCACCCACGGGTGGCCCACGGCCACCCTATAGCACCCACCGGTGCCCCACGGCTGCCCCACGGCTGCCCCATGGCCTCCCTATAGCACCCACCGGTGACCCACGGCTGCCCCATAGCACCCACGGGTGCCCCACAGCCACCCTATAGCACCCACAGCTGCCCCACAGTCGCCCCATAGCACCCATGGCTGCCCCATAGCACCCACGGCTCCCCACGGCACCCACAGCCACCCCACAGTTGCGCCATGGCCACCCCACAGCACCCATGGCTGCCCCACGGCCACCCCACAGTTGCCCCACAGCACCCACAGCCATCCCAGGACCACCCCACACATCACCCGAGGCTGCCCCACACCCGCCCCACACCCGCCCCACATCGCCCACCCCACGGCCGCCCCACGACCACCCCACATCACCCACAACCACCCTGGGGCTGCCCCCCACGTATCCCAACGCTGCCCCACGGCTGCCCCACACCCGTCCCACACCCGCCCCACGGCTGCCCCACACCTGCCCCACACCTGCCCCACATCACCCACCCCACAACCGCCCCACAACCGCCCCACATCACCCACAACCACCCTGGGGCTGCCCCCCACGTATCCCAACGCCGCCCCACGGCTGCCTCACATCTGCCCCACACCCGCCCCACGGCCGCCCCACATCTGCCCCACGGCCGCCCCACATCACCCGCCCCACAACCACCCCACATCACCCACAACCACCCTGGGGCCGCCCCCCATGTATCCCAACGCCGCCCCACGGCTGCCCCACATCCGCCCCACACCTGCCCCACACCCGCCCCACGGCTGCCCCACATCACCCGCCCCACAACCACCCCACATCACCCACAACCACCCTGGGGCCACCCCCCACGTATCCCAATGCCGCCCCACGGCTGCCCCACACCCGCCCCACACCTGCCCCGCGGCTGCCCCACATCGCCCACCCCACAACTGCCCCACAACTGCCCCACATCACCCACAACCACCCCAGGACCGCCCCCCACGTATCCCAACGCCGCCCCACGGCTGCCCCACATCCGCCCCACACCTGCCCCACATCTGCCCCACGGCCGCCCCACACCTCTCGCGGGACGAAGCTGCTGGCCAGGGTGACGGCGGACCAGAGGGCGATGCCGAGGCAGAGCAGGCGCTTGCGGTCGTGCCGGTCGCCCAAATAACCGAAAACGGGCGCCAGCACCATGTAACTGCTGATAAACACTGGCAAGGGGAAGCCGTGGGTCAGCCCCACACGTGTGGGGCAGCCCCACACGTCCCCTCTCTTAAGCGCGGCCGGCGGCGGGTGGGGGGGGGGGGGAACGGACCCGTTTGCAAAAGACCGGAGCTGCCGTCCCCGATGCCGAAAAAATCCTCGACTTCGGGCAAAACGCCTGGGAAAAAAAACGAGATGTGGGGAGATGTGGGGCCGCCCCACGGCCGCCCCACGGCCGCCCCCCAACGTACTGGCGACGGTGAAGCGGTCCATGTAGTTGAGGAGGTTGACGTAGCAGAGGACGGCCACCGTCAGGCGGGCGCGGGCGAGGGAGACGCCGTGGGGCAGCGCCGTGGGGCGGGCGACGCCGTGGGGCAGCGCCGTGGGGCGGGAAGGGGAAAGGGGGGATCCGCAACCCGGGTCTTCGGCGCCGGTGTCGTCGGCGCGACGCAGCACCGGCCCCGACGCCATGGGGCTGCCGCTGTGGGGCAGAGACGATGGTGGGGGGGGGGGGGGGTTTGACATCGCGACCCACGGACGGCTGCCCCACGGAGACCCTCTGCCCCATAGCGAGGCCGGCCCCGCAGAGTGCCCGGCCCCATGGCTCTCCTGCCCCATAGACGAGTCCAAAATCCGGCTCTCTGCCCCATAGCTGACACCCCTGCCCCATAACTGCCCCCCCCGCCCCATAGCTGCCCCCCAGCCCCATAACTTCCCCCAAAACCCAGCCCCATAGCCGCCCCCCTGCCCCACAACTGCCCCCCCAGCCCCATAACCGCCCCCAAAACCCAGCCCCTGCCCCACAGCTGCCCCCAGAGCCCAGCCCCACAACTACCCCACAACTGCCCCCCCAGCCCTACAACTGCCCCATTCCCCCCCCACAGCCCCCAGCCCCATAACTGCCCCCCCAGCTGCCTCCCCAGCCCCCCAACTGCCCCCCAAATCCCTTCTCCTGCCCCATAGATCCCCCCCAAGTGCCCCCCCAATCTCCCCCAGCCCCACAACTGCCCCCCCCAGCCCCACAACTGCCCCCCAACTCCCTCCTCCTGCCCCATAGATCCCCCCCAGGCCCCCCAACTGCCCCACAACTACCCCCGCAGCCCCCCAACTGCCCCATAACTGCCCCCCCAGCCCCACAACTGCCCCACAACTGCCCCGATATCCCCCAACCACCTCCCAACTGCCTTCTCCTGCCCCATAGATCCCCCAAGTGTCCCCCAAATCCCCCCCACTCCCCCAAATCCCCCTCCCCAGCCCCCCAGCTGCCTTCTCCTGCCCCATAGATCCCCCCCAGGCCCCCCAAGTGCCCCCCCAGCCCCACAACTGCCCCCCAACTCCCTCCTCCTGCCCCATAGATCCCCCCAGGCCCCCCAACTGCCCCACAACTACCCCCCCAGCCCCACAACTGCCCCATAACTTCCCCCCCTGCCCCACAACTGCCCCCCAACTCCCTCCTCCTGCCCCATAGATCCCCCCCAGGCCCCCCAACTGCCCCACAACTACACCCGCAGCCCCCCAACTGCCCCATAACTGCCCCCCCAGCCCCACAACTGCCCCACAACTGCCCCAATATACCCCAACTGCCCCCCAACTGCTTTCTCCTGCCCCATAGATCCCCCCCAGGACCCCCAACTGCCCCCCCTGCCCCACAACTGCCCCATAGATGCCCCCCAGCCCCACAACTGCCCCCCAAGTCCCTCCTCCTGCCCCATAGATCCCCCCAGGCCCCCCAACTGCCCCACAACTACCCCCCCAGCCCCACAACTGCCCCATAACTGCCCCCCCAGCCCCACAACTACCCCCCAACCGCCCCCCAACTCCCTCCTCCTGCCCCATAGATCCCAAGTGCCCCCCCAGCGCCCCCCCAGCCCCACAACTGCCCCATAGATCCCCCCCAACCCCCCAACTCCCCCCCCCCCCCGCCCCACAGATCCCCCCCACCCCCCCCCTTCCGCTGGGTCCCGACCCCCCCACCCCTCCCCCACCCCCCCGCCCCCCTCCCGCCCCCCTCCCGTGACTCCCCGTCACGTGACACCCCCCAAAAACCTCCCCCCCCCCGTTACCCGCCGGCCAAGACGCTGCCGCGGCGGCGCCCACGTGACCCGCGCCTCTTCTCTGCCGGGGTCACGTGAGCGCGTCGCCACGTGACCGAGGTCGCGGACACGCCCCCCGGCACCACACCCCCCCCGGCTCAGGCCCCGCCCTCTTCCGGCTGCGGAAATGAACCAATGGGGAAGAGGCGCCGCCGGAAATGGAGGGGAGGGGCGGTGGTGACGTCACGGGGAGGGACGGGGAAGGGCGGAAGCGGGAACTGGGAGCGAACTGGGAGGAAACTGGGAGAGAACTGGGAGGGAACTGGGAGAACTGGGAGGAAACTGGGAGGGAACTGGGAGGAAACTGGGAGCGAACTGGGAGGAAACTGGGAGAACTGGGAGGAAACTGGAAGAACTGGGAGGAAACTGGGAGGAAAGTGGGAGCGAACTGGGAGGAAACTGGGAGAACTGGGAGGAAACTGGGAGGAAAGTGGGAGCGAACTGGGAGGAAACTGGGAGAACTGGGAGGAAACTGGGAGGAAAGTGGGAGCGAACTGGGAGGAAACTGGAAGAACTGGGAGGAAACTGGGAGGAAAGTGGGAGCGAACTGGGAGGAAACTGGGAGAACTGGGAGGAAACTGGGAGAACTGGGAGGAAAGTGGGAGGAAAGTGGGAGCGAACTGGGAGGAAACTGGGAGGAAACTGGGAGAACTGGGAGGAAACTGGGAGGAAACTGGGAGGGAACTGGGAGCGAACTGGGAGGAAACTGGGAGGAAACTGGGAGGGAACTGGGAGCGAACTGGGAGGAAACTGGGAGGAAACTGGGAGCGAACTGGGAGGGAACTGGGAGCGAACTGGGAGGAAACTGGGAGAACTGGGAGGAAACTGGAAGAACTGGGAGGAAACTGGGAGGAAAGTGGGAGCGAACTGGGAGGAAACTGGGAGAACTGGGAGGAAACTGGGAGGAAAGTGGGAGCGAACTGGGAGGAAACTGGGAGAACTGGGAGGAAACTGGAAGAACTGGGAGGAAACTGGGAGGAAAGTGGGAGCGAACTGGGAGGAAACTGGGAGAACTGGGAGGAAACTGGGAGAACTGGGAGGAAACTGGGAGGAAAGTGGGAGCGAACTGGGAGGAAACTGGGAGAACTGGGAGGAAACTGGGAGGAAAGTGGGAGCGAACTGGGAGGAAACTGGGAGAACTGGGAGGAAACTGGAAGAACTGGGAGGAAACTGGGAGGAAAGTGGGAGCGAACTGGGAGGAAACTGGGAGAACTGGGAGGAAACTGGGAGGAAAGTGGGAGCGAACTGGGAGGAAACTGGGAGAACTGGGAGGAAACTGGGAGGAAAGTGGGAGCGAACTGGGAGGAAACTGGAAGAACTGGGAGGAAACTGGGAGGAAAGTGGGAGCGAACTGGGAGGAAACTGGGAGAACTGGGAGGAAACTGGGAGAACTGGGAGGAAAGTGGGAGGAAAGTGGGAGCGAACTGGGAGGAAACTGGGAGGAAACTGGGAGAACTGGGAGGAAACTGGGAGGAAACTGGGAGGGAACTGGGAGCGAACTGGGAGGAAACTGGGAGGAAACTGGGAGGGAACTGGGAGCGAACTGGGAGGAAACTGGGAGGAAACTGGGAGCGAACTGGGAGGGAACTGGGAGCGAACTGGGAGGAAACTGGGAGAACTGGGAGGAAACTGGAAGAACTGGGAGGAAACTGGGAGGAAAGTGGGAGCGAACTGGGAGGAAACTGGGAGAACTGGGAGGAAACTGGGAGGAAAGTGGGAGCGAACTGGGAGGAAACTGGGAGAACTGGGAGGAAACTGGAAGAACTGGGAGGAAACTGGGAGGAAAGTGGGAGCGAACTGGGAGGAAACTGGGAGAACTGGGAGGAAACTGGAGAACTGGGAGGAAACTGGGAGGAAAGTGGGAGCGAACTGGGAGGAAACTGGGAGAACTGGGAGGAAACTGGGAGGAAAGTGGGAGCGAACTGGGAGGAAACTGGGAGAACTGGGAGGAAACTGGAAGAACTGGGAGGAAACTGGGAGGAAAGTGGGAGCGAACTGGGAGGAAACTGGGAGAACTGGGAGGAAACTGGGAGAACTGGGAGGAAACTGGAAGAACTGGGAGGAAACTGGGAGAACCTGGGAGGAAAGTGGGAGCGAACTGGGAGGAAACTGGGAGAAGTGGGAGGAAAGTGGGAGCGAACTGGGAGGAAACTGGGAGGAAACTGGGAGAACTGGGGAGGGAACTGGGAGGAAACATGGGAGAACTGGGAGGAAACTGGGAGAACTGGGAGGAAACTGGGAGCGAACTGGGAGGAAACTGGGAGGAAACTGGGACTGAACTGGGAGGAAACTGGGACTGAACTGGGAGGGAACTGGGAGGAAACTGGGAGGAAACTGGGAGAACTGGGAGGAAACTGGGAGAACTGGGAGGAAACTGGAAGAACTGGGAGGAAACTTGGAGCGACTGGGAGCGAACTGGGAGGAAACTGGGAGCGAACTGGGAGGAAACTGGGAGAACTGGGAGGAAACTGGAAGAACTGGGAGGAAAGTGGGAGGAAAGTGGGAGCGAACTGGGAGGAAACTGGGAGGAAACTGGGAGCACTGGGAGGGAACTGGGAGCAAACTGGGAGCACTGGGAACGCTGGTTTTGGAGTATTGGGAGCACTGGGAGAACTGGTTTCAGACTCCGGGAATACTGGGAACACTGGGAACACTGGTTTTGGTCACTGGGACTACTGGGAGCACTGGTATCACTGGTTTCAGAGCCCTGGGATCACTGGTGTCACTGGTTTTGGTCACTGGGAGCACTGGGAATACTGGTTTTGGAGCACTGGTGTCACTGGGATCACTGGTTCGGAGCCCTGGGACTACTGGGAGCACTGGTGTCACTGGTTTATGTCACTGGGAGCACTGGAACACTGGTTTTTGTCACTGGTGTCACTGGTGTCACTGGTTTTGGTCACTGGTGTCACTGGTTTCACTGGTTTTGGTCACTGGGAGCACTGGGAACACTGGTTTTTGTCACTGGTGTCACTGGTGTCACTGGTTTTGGTCACTGGTGTCACTGGTTTCACTGGTTTTGGTCACTGGAGCACTGGGAACACTGGTTTTTGTCACTGGTGTCACTGGTGTCACTGGTTTTGGTCACTGGGAGCACTGGTATCACTGGTATCACTGGTATCACTGGTTTCAGAGCCCTGGGAGCACTGGGAACACTGGTTTTTGTCACTGGGAGCACTGGGAATGCTGGTTTTGGAGTCCTGGGAGCCCTGGGAGCACTGGGAGCACTGGTTTTGGAGCACTGGTGTCACTGGGATCACTGGTTTCGGAGCCCTGGGACTACTGGGAGCACTGGTGTCACTGGCTTTTGTCACTGGGAACACTGGTTTTTGTTACTGGGAGCACTGGTGTCACTGTTTTTTGTCACTGGGAGCACTGGGGAACACTGGTTTTTGTCACTGGTGTCACTGGTTTTGGTCACTGGTTTTTGTCACTGGTGTCACTGGTTTTGTCACTGGTGTCACTGGTTTTGTCACTGGTTTTGTCACTGGTTTTGTCACTGGTGTCACTGGTTTTGTCACTGGTTTTGTCACTGGTTTTGTCACTGGTGTCACTGGTTTTGTCACTGGTTTTGTCACTGGTTTTGTCACTGGTGTCACTGGTTTTGTCACTGGTTTTGTCACTGGTTTTGTCACTGGTGTCACTGGTTTTTGTCACTGGTGTCACTGGTGTCACTGGTGTCACTGGTTTTTGTCACTGGTGTCACTGGTGTCACTGGTTTTGTCACTGGTTTTGTCACTGGTTTTGTCACTGGTTTTGTCACTGGTGTCACTGGTTTTGTCACTGGTGTCACTGGTGTCACTGGTGTCACTGGTTTTGTCACTGGTTTTGTCACTGGTTTTGTCACTGGTTTTGTCACTGGTGTCACTGGTTTTGTCACTGGTGTCACTGGTGTCACTGGTGTCACTGGTTTGTCACTGGTTTTGTCACTGGTTTTGTCACTGGTTTTGTCACTGGTTTTGTCACTGGTGTCACTGGTTTTTGTCACTGGTGTCACTGGTGTCACTGGTTTTGTCACTGGTGTCACTGGTTTTGTCACTGGTGTCACTGGTTTTGTCACTGGTTTTTGTCACTGGTTTTGTCACTGGTGTCACTGGTTTTTGTCACTGGTTTTTGTCACTGGTGTCACTGGTGTCACTGGTTTTGTCACTGGTGTCACTGGTTTGGGAGCCCCCCCTCCCTGACTTCGCCCCCTCCCCCCCCACCCCCCGGAGCGGGGGAGGGGCGGGTGGCAGGTGCTGGGGTGCCCCCCCCCCTCCCCTCCCCCCCCCCGTTTCTATTTTTAACCCTTTTCTCCCTTTAAGGGCACCCAGGGGCCCCCTCAAGGCGCCTTTTTTGGGGGGGGGGGGGGAAGGACCCCCCCAAGAAGGGCGTCGCCCGGGGTGGGGGCTATTTTGGGAAGAGCCACACCCCCCCCATCCCCCACCCCTGGGGGGGGGGATAAAAACCCCCCGGAGCCACCGGGACCCCCCGAGGGAGACGCTGGGACCTCGCGTCAGCCATGGTGAGATTTTGGGGACCCCCCCCCCAGGGACCCCCAAATTTTTTTGGGACCCCCCCAGACCCCTAAATCCCCCTCTGGAACCCCAAATCCCTCCTGGACCCCCCCCCAGGGACTCCCAAAATTTTTTGGGACCCCCCCCCCAGGACCCCAAATCCCCCCCAGGGACCCCCAAATTTTTGGGACCCCCCCGGGACCCCAAATCCCCCCCTGGAATCCCAAATCCCTCCCGGACCCCCCCCAGGGACCCCAAAATTTTTTTGGGGACCCCCCAGGGACCCCTAAATTCTTCTGGGACCCCCCCTGGTCCTTAAAATTCTTCTGAGACCCCCCCCAGGACCCCTAAATCCCCACCCAGGGACCCCCAAATTTTTTTGGGGAACCCCCCCGGGACCCCAAAATTCTTCTGGGACCCCCCCAGGGAACCCCAAAATTTTTTGGGACGCCCCCCAGGGACCCCCAAATTCTTTTGGGACCCTCCCGGACCCCAAAATTCCCCCCCCAGGCACCCCCAAATTTTTTGGGGACACCCCCCTCCGGACCCCTAAATCCCTCCTGGACCCCCCAGGGACCCCAGAATTTTTCTGGGACCCCCCCCCCCCAGGACCCCAAAATTCTTCTGGACCCCCCGTCCCGTCCCCAAATTCCTCCTGGGAAACCCCCCGGGACCCCAAAATTTCTTTTGGGACCCCCCCCAGGACCCCCAAATCCCTCCTGGCCCCCCCCCCTCCCCAGGTCCTTAAAATTTTTCTGGGGACCCCCCCCGGACCCCCCAAATTCCCCCCCAAAAGCCCCCCCCCGACTCCTCACCCCTCCCCCACCCCCAAATCTCCCCCCAAATCCCCCCCACCCCTCCCCACCCCTAAAATCCTCCCTAAAATCCCCCCAAATCTCCCCCAAATCCCCCCCAAATCCCCCAAATCTCCCCCAAAATGCCCCCAACCCCGACCCCTCCCCCCACCCCTCCCCACCCCTAAATCTCCCCCCAAATCTCCCCCAAATCTCCCCCCAAATCCCCCCCACCCCTCCCCCACCCCCAAAATCCTCCCTAAAATCCCCCCAAATCTCCCCCCAAATCCCCAAATCTCCCCCAAAATGCCCCCAACCCCGACCCCTCCCCCCACCCCTCCCCCACCCCTAAATTTCCCCCAAATCTCCCCCAAATCCCCCCACCCCCCACCCCGACCCCTCCCCCCACCCCTAAATCTCCCCCTAAATCTCCCCCAAATCTCCCCCCAAATCCCCCCAACCCCCACCCCGACCCCTCCCCCACCCCGACCCCTCCCCCCACCCCTCCCCCACCCCCCAATCTCCCCCCAATCTCCCCCAAATCTCCCCCCAAATCCCCCCAAATCTCCCCCCAAATCCCCCCACCCCCCACCCCGACCCCTCCCCCACCCCTCCCCCACCCCCCACTAACCCCCCTCTCCCCTCCCCTCCCCCCCTCCCAAAAAAAAAGGCCCCCAAGAAGGCGCGGCGCCGCGCGGCCGAAGGCAGCTCCAACGTCTTCTCCATGTTCGACCAGACCCAGATCCAGGAGTTCAAGGAGGTGGGGGGGGGGGAGGGGCGAGGGGTGGGGCGGGGGGGGGAGGGGCGGGGGGAGGGGCCAAGGTGGGGGGAGGGGCGCCCTTGGAATCTTGGGTTTCCTTCCACCCCTCCCCCGCCAACACCTGTTTTTTGGGGGGGGGAGGGGAGATTTTTTTGGCCTGTGGGGGGAGGGGTGGGGGGAGGGGGCGTGGCCGCCTTCCCATGAGCCTTTGCGACCCCCCCCCCCCAAAAAAAAAATTTTTAGGCTTTCACCGTCATCGACCAGAACCGTGATGGCATCATCGACAAGGATGACCTCAGGGAGACTTTTGCTGCCATGGGTAAAGGGGGGCGTGGCCGGGAGAGGCGTGGCCGGGAGGGGCGTGGCTCGAGGGGGCGTGGCCCCCAATGGGCGTGGCTAAAGGGGGAGGGGGTTGAAAGGGGGGAGGGGGTTGAAAGGGGAGGAGGGGGAGAGGGAGTTGTGGAGGGAGGGGGCGGGGCTTGGGGAAAGGGGCGGGGCTTTGGGGGAGGGGCGTGGTTTGGAGGGGAAGGGGTGGGGCTTGGAGGGGAAGGGGTGGGGCTTGGAGGGGTGGGGCGGGGCTTGGAGGGGCGTAGAGGGCAGAGTGGGCGTGGAGGGAGGGGCTTAGCAAAAAGGGGTGGGGCTCAGTGGGAAGGGGTGGGGTTTAGAGGAAAGGGGAGGGGCTTAGCGAGAAGGGGCGGGGTTATAGAGGAAAGGGGCGGGGCTTGGGGAAAGGGCTGCTGGTAGAAAGGGGAGAGGTTGGCGGAGAAGGGGGCGGGGCTTAGAGGGGAGGGGCTGGCGGAAAGGGGTGTGGCTTAGAGCAAAGGGGAGGAGCTTGGAGCGAAGGGGTGGGGCTTAGAGCAAAGGGGCGGGGCTTGGACGTAATGTGTCGGGCTTAGAGGGAAAGGGAGTGTCTTGGAGTGAAGGGGTGGGGCTTAGAGAGGGAAGGGGTGGGGCTTAGAGCGAGGAGGAGGGGCTTAGCGAGGGGAGGAGGGGCTTGGGGAGAAGGGGCGGGGCCCCTGGGGAAGGGGCGTGGCTCCAGCATAAGGGGTGGGGCAAAGGGGGGGCCCCACGGTCTTTTGGGAAGGCAACCCTTGGGGTGGGGTGGGGCAGGAAGGGGCGTGGCCTGCGGCAAGCGGGCGGGGCTTGCGGCGGGCGTGTCCCCGAGCCCAACCCCGCCCCCCCCCCCCCCCCTTTCCCCGGCCAATCAGGGCGGCTGAACGTGAAGAACGAGGAGCTGGACGCCATGATCAAGGAGGCGGCCGGCCCCATCAACTTCACCGTCTTCCTCACCATGTTCGGCGAGAAGCTCAAGGGTGAGGCCCCGCCCCCCTTCTTCCCCTGCCCCACCCCTGGGGGGCGGGGACACACCCAGGGGTGACCCCGCCCTCCTCCCCCCCCCCCCGCCCCGCCCCCAGGCGCCGACCC
>NC_134201.1:2878855-2929401 GCF_964188355.1 Buteo buteo
GGGGGAGGGGCCAAGGTGGGGGGAGGGGCGCCCTTGGAATCTTGGGTTTCCTTCCACCCCTCCCCCGCCAACACCTGTTTTTTTGGGGGGGGGGGGGGAGATTTTTTTGGCCTGTGGGGGGAGGGGTGGGGGGAGGGGGCGTGGCCGCCTTCCCATGAGCCTTTGCGACCCCCCCCCCCCCCAAAAAAAAATTTTTAGGCTTTCACCGTCATCGACCAGAACCGTGATGGCATCATCGACAAGGATGACCTCAGGGAGACTTTTGCCGCCATGGGTAAAGGGGGGCGTGGCCGGGAGGGGCGTGGCCGGGAGGGGCGTGGCTCGAGGGGGCGTGGCCCCCAATGGGCGTGGCTAAAGGGGGAGGGGGTTGAAAGGGGAGGAGGGGGAGAAGGAGTTGTGGAGGGAGGGGGCGGGGCTTGGGGAAAGGGGCGGGGCTTGGGGGAGGGGCGTGGTTTGGAGGGGAAGGGGTGGGGCTTGGAGGGGTGGGGCGAGGCTTGGAGGGGCATAGAGGGCAGAGTGGGCGTGGAGGGAGTGGCTTAGCAAAAAGGGGTGGGGCTCAGTGGGAAGGGGTGGGGTTTAGAGGAAATGGGAGGGGCTTAGCGAGAAGGGACGGGGTTATAGAGGAAAGGGGCGGGGCTTAGGGAGTGATGGGCGTGGCTTGGGGAAAGGGCTGCTGGTAGAAAGGGGAGAGGTTGGCGGAGAAGGGGGCGGGGCTTAGAGGGGAGGGGCTGGGGGAAAGGGGTGTGGCTTAGAGCAAAGGGGAGGAGCTTGGAGCGAAGGGGCGGGGCTTAGAGCGAAGGGGCGGGGCTTGGAGGTAATGTGTCGGGGCTTAGAGGGAAAGGGAGTGTCTTGGAGGGAAGGGGTGGGGCTTAGCGAGGGGAGGAGGGGCTTGGGGAGAAGGGGCGGGGCCCCTGGGGAAGGGGCGTGGCTCCAGCATAAGGGGCGGGGCAAAGGGGGGGCCCCACGGTCTTTTGGGAAGGCAACCTTTGGGGTGGGGTGGGGCAGGAAGGGGCGTGGCCTGCGGCAAGCGGGCGGGGCTTGCGGCGGGCGTGTCCCCGAGCCCAACCCCGCCCCCCGCCCCCCCTTTCCCCGGCCAATCAGGGCGGCTGAACGTGAAGAACGAGGAGCTGGACGCCATGATCAAGGAGGCGGCCGGCCCCATCAACTTCACCGTCTTCCTCACCATGTTCGGCGAGAAGCTCAAGGGTGAGGCCCCGCCCCCCCCCTTCCCCTGCCCCACCCCTGGGGGCGGGGACACACCCAGGGGTGACCCCGCCCTCCTCCCCCCCCCCCCCCGCCCCGCCCCCAGGCGCCGACCCCGAGGACGTCATCATGGGGGCGTTCAAGGTGCTGGACCCCGACGGGAAGGGCTCCATCAAGAAGAGTTTGTGAGTGGGGGAGGGGTCACGGGGGGGTCACGGGGGTCATCGGGGTCATGGGGTCGCGGGGGGTCATGGGGTCACTGGGGTCGTTAGGGTCGTTGGGGTCGTTGAGGCCATTGGGGTCATTGGGGCAGTTGGGGATGGGGACACGGAGGGGCGTTGGGGGTCATGGGGGTCATCGGGGGTCATCGAGGTCATCGGGGTCATTGGGGGGTCATGGGGGTCATGGGGTCACAGGGAATGTGGGGTCATTGAGGTCATTGGGGTCATTGGGTCAGTTGGGGATGGGGGGATGCGAAGGGGGCGTTGGGGTCGTGGGGGTCATTGGGGGGGTCATGGGGGTCATCGGGGTCATCAGGGGGTCATCGAGGTCATTGGGGGTCATCAGGGGGTCATTGGGGTCATCAGGGGGTCATCGGGGTCATTGGAAGGGTCATTGGGGGCCGTTGGGGATGGGGGGGGTGTCATGGGGAAGGGGGGAAACATTGGGGACACAGGGATGTGGGGGGGTGGGGCCAACTCAGCCCCGCCCCCTTCCCGCCCCGCCCCCCCCCCCCCCAGCCTGGAGGAGCTGCTGACCACCCAGTGCGACCGCTTCACCCCCGAGGAGGTGAGCGCCCCCCCCCCCCCCAAAAAAACCCTCAGGGGAGTTCCCTGAGTCAGAGATTTTGGGAGGGGCGGAGTCCCTATGGGCGGGGTTACATGGAAGTGCCCCGCCCCCCCAAAAAATCATGTCCCACGCCCCCAGATCAGGAACATGTGGGCCGCCTTCCCCCCCGACGTGGCCGGCAACGTCGACTACAAGAGCATCTGCTACATCATCACCCACGGGGAGGACAAAGAGGGCGAGTGAGGACCCCGCCCCGGCCACGCCCACCCCGCCCCCATGCCGGGCTCCGCCCCTCCCCGTTGGGAATAAAGCGCCTCTTTTTTTTTTTTTGCACTTTTTTGCTTTATTTTTTGGGCTCGGGTGGGGTTTTTTTTTTGGCCCCAGGCTGAAGTTTGGGGGCGGGGACAGGGGTGATGGGGTGGGAGGGGTTTATTTGGGTGGAGCTTGGGGGGGCGGGGTGGGACCCCAGGGTGGATTTTGGGGTCCCCGGTTGGTGGGACAGGTCAGGGATGTGCCTGTCACCCCCATATCATGGCGGGAGGGGGGCATAGAGTGTCAAGAAGAGGGGCCAGAGTGGCACCGGTAACCTCAGGGACCATAGAGACAGGGGAAGACAAGCCAGAGTGGCACCGGTGCCCGAAGGAACCATAGAGACAGGAGAAGAGGAGCCAGAGTGGCACCGGCACCCTAAGGAACCATAGAGACAGGGGAAGAGGGGCCAGAGTAGCACCTAAGTAGACCATAGAGTGTCAAGAAGAGGTACCAGAGTGGCACCAGTGCCCAAAGGAACCATAGAGACAGGGGAAGAGGAGCCAGAGTAGCACCAGCGCCCTAAGTAGACCATAGAGTGTCAAGAAGAGGGGCCAGAGTGGCACCAGCGCCCTCAGGGACCATAGAGACAGGGGAAGAGATACCAGAGTGGCACTGGTGCTGCAAAGGGACCACAGAGTATCAGGAAGAGGTACCAGAGTGGCACCGGCACCCTCAGAAACCATAGAGACAAGGGAAGAGCGGCCATATTGGTTCCGGTACCCTAAGTAGACCATAGAGCGCGCCAAGTTAGAGGTACCAGAGCGTCACCGGCGCCCTCAGGGACCATAGAGACAGGAGAAGAGGGGCCAGAGTAGCACCGGTGCCCTAAGTAGACCATAGAGTGTCAAGAAGAGGTACCAGAGTGGCACCGGCGCCCTCAGAAACCATAGAGACAAGGGAGGAGCGGCCATATTGGTGCCGGTACCCTAAGTAGACCATAGAGTGTGCCAAGAAAGAGGTACCAGAGTGGCACCAGCACCCTCAGGGACCATAGAGACAGGGGAAGAGAGGCCAGAGTGGCACCGGCACCCTCAGAAACCATAGAGACAAGGGAAGAGCGGCCATATTGGTGCTGGTGCCCTAAGTAGACCATAGAGCGTGCCAAGTAAGAGGTACCAGAGCGTCACCGGTGCCCTCAGGGACCATAGAGACAGGGGGAAGAGGGGCCAGAGTGGCACTGGTGTCCTCAGGGACCATAGAGACAGGGGAAGAGGGGCCAGAGCGGCGCCCTCAGAAACCATAGAGACAAGGGAAGAGCAGCCATATTGGTTCCGGTGCCCTAAGTAGACCATAGAGCGCGCCAAGTTAGAGGTACCAGAGCGTCACCGGCGCCCTCAGGGACCATAGAGAGAGGGGAAGAGGGGCCAGAGCGGCGCCCTCAGAAACCATAGAGACAAGGGAAGAGCAGCCATATTGGTGCTGGTGCCCTAAGTAGACCATAGAGCGTGCCAAGTAAGAGGTACCAGAGCGTCACTGGTGCCCTCAGGGACCATAGAGACAGGGGAAGAGGGGCCAGAGCGGCGCCCTCAGAAACCATAGAGACAAGGGAAGAGCAGCCATATTGGTGCCGGTGCCCTAAGTAGACCATAGAGTGCGCCAAGTTAGAGGTACCAGAGCGTCACCGGCGCCCTCAGGGACCACAGAGACAGGAGAAGAGGGGCCAGAGTAGCACCGGTGCCCTAAGTAGACCATAGAGTGTCAAGAAGAGGTACCAGAGTGGCACTGGCGCCCTCAGGGACCATAGAGACAAGGGAGGAGCGGCCATATTGGTTCCGGTGCCCTAAGTAGACCATAGAGCGCGCCAAGTTAGAGGTACCAGAGCGTCACCGGCGCCCTCAGGGACCATAGAGAGAGGGGAAGAGGGGCCAGAGCGGGGCGGGCTCAGGGTGTGTCCCGGTCCCCGCCCCCCGGCAGGACGCGGAGGGCGAAGTCGAGGGCGGGGGCGCCGTGGGTCAGGCACCCCATGGAGACGGCGTCCACGTGGGGCCCCAAAAACGGGCGCAGGTTGGCCAAGGCGATGCCGCCGCTGGCCTCCACCGTCACCCGGGGTTGGGCGGCCTTCACCGCCGCCGCCGCCGCGTGCAGCGCCTGGAAGGACGGGGAAACACGCCCGTGACACGCCCCGTTGGCCCCGCCCCACCCCAGCCCCACATTTTTTTTGGGGGGGGGGGGGGGTCGGAAGCGCCAACCTGGGGGTCGAAGTTGTCGAGGAGGACGATGTCGGCGCCGGCGCTGGCCGCCCTCAAGGCTTCGGCCGCCGAACCGCACTCCACCGCCAGGCGCCGGGTGAAGCCGCCGGCTCGCCGGGCCGCGCCCACCACCTGGGCGGAGTTTGGGAGGGCGGGGCAGGGGTGAGGTCCCACACACCCCCCCCCCCTTCCTCAAAAATGAACTTTGATATGGGGCCGGGTGGCCCTAAAATGGCCGCCAGCGGCTCAAAATGGCCGCCCTCCCCAACCGGTGGGCACCCCCTTCCAAAATGGCGTCCCAGTGACTCCCAGTTTGGGGTGACCCCCGCCCAGCACCCCCCCCCCCCCCAGTTGAAGGGTTACCCTCATTCGTTGCTCCCCCCGCCCCAAAATGGGAGTTTCTCGCCCCAAAATTGGGGTTTCACACCCCAAAATTGGGGTTACCCCGCCAGAACCCCCCCAAAAAGGGGATTTCACCCCCAAATTCCCCCCCACCAATCAGAGGTCCCCACCGTTCCCCCCCAAAATTGGGCTCAACTCCCCAAATTGAGGTCACCCCCCCCCCAAATTGGGATTAACCCCCAAAATTGAGATTAACCCCCCCCAAATCGGGATTTCCCCCCCCAAATTAGGTTTTTTCCCCCCAAAAAAGGGATTTTCCCCCCAAAATTCCCCAATTTGGGGGTCACTAATCAGGGGCCACCCCCCCCGTCCCCCCAAATTTGGGGTCACCCCCCCCAAATTGGTTTTTTTGCCCCCCAAATCGAGATTTCCCCCCCAATTAGGGTTCCCCCCCCCCAGCACCCCCAACAAAGGGAATTTCTCCCCCAAAATTCCCCCCCCCCAATCAGAGGTCCCCCTAGTTCCCCCAAAATTGGGGTCACCCCCCCCAAATTGGGGTCACCCCCCCCAAAATTGGGGTTAACCCCCCCAAATCGAGATTTCCCCCCCAAATTAGGGTTTTCCCCACCCCCACCCCCCAAAAAGGGGATTTTCCCCTCAAATTCCCCCCCCGTTCCCCCCAAAATCGTCATCACCCCCCCCCAAATTTGGCGTTACCCCCCCAAATCGGGATTTCCCCCCCAAATTAGTTTTTTTCCCCCCCAGCACCCCCCCAAATTTCCCCCCTCACCAATCAGAGGTCCCCCAAAATTGGGGTCACCCCCCCAAATTTGGGGTCAACCCTTCCAAGTCGTGATTCCCCCCCCAAAATTAGGGTTTTTCCCCCCCCAGCACCCCCCAAAAAGGGGATTCCCCCCCCCCAAATCCCCCCAGCCAATCAGTGGTCCCGTCCCCACCCCCCAAAATCAGGGCCCCGCCCCCCAAATTTAGGGGTGTGTCCCCCCCCCCCCAAACCTGCTCGAGGGGGGCGCGGGCGGCCAGCAGGTGATTATCCTTCAGCAGCACGAGCCCCGCCCCCAAGCCGTAACGATGGGGCTCCGCCCCTCCCACCGCCAAGGCGTATTTCTCGGCCAATCGAAAGCCGGGCGTCGTCTTCCTGGTCCCGGCCACCGTCCCCGCCCAACCGGCTTCCCGGGCCACCGCCACCGCCCGGGCGGCGGCCGTCGCCACCCCGCTGCAACGCCCCAAACAGTTGAGCGCCACCCTTTCGGCCAATAGCAAACCGGCGCCGGGACCTTCCACTTCGGCCACCACCGTCCTCCCGGCCGGTAACCGGGAACCTTCCGGCGTTTTCCACGTCACCCGGCATCCCGTTTCGGCCCAGGCCGCTTCGGCGAAGGGCGCGCCCGCCAACACCCCTTCCGATTTGCAGAGCAGCTCGGCTCGCCGTGGGGCGCGACCCACGGCCGAGGACGACGGGTCGGGCGAGGGGGCGTCTTCTTCCAACCAAGCGCGGGCCAGAGATTGGAGGGTGTGGGGCGGGAGGAGGGCCCAAAAGTCCGGCGGGGGGGCAGCCATGGAGCCTGGGGGGGGGTGGGAAGAGGGGACAGAGTGGCGCCGGTGCCCAAAAGGAGCATAGAGATGGAGGAAGAGGGGCCAGAGTGGCGCCGGTGCTGATAAAGGGAGCGTAGAGTGCTGGGAAGAGGGGACAGAGTGGCACCGGTACCCAAAGGGACCATAGAGACATGAGAAGAGGCACCAGAGTGGCACCAGTACCCTCAGGGACCATAGAGACAGGGAAAGAAGCACCAGAGTGGCACCCAAAGGGAGCATAGAGACAGGGGAAGAGGCACCAGAGTGGCACCGGTGCCCTAAGAGACCATAGAGTGCCAGGAAGAGGAGCCAGAGTGGCACCAGCACCCTCAGGGACCATAGAGACAGGAGAAGAGGAGCCAGAGTGGCACCGGTGCCCTTAGAGACCACAGAGACAGGGGAAAAGGCACCAGAATGGTGCCAGTGCCCGAATAGACCATAGAGTGCCAGGAAGAGGAGCCAGAGTGGCACCAGCACCCTCAGGGACCATAGAGACAAAGAAAGAGGAACCAGAGTGGCACCAGTGCCCAAAGGGAGCATAGAGACAGAGAAAGAGGCACTAGAGTGGCACCAGCACCCTCAGGGACCATAGAGACAGAGAAAGAGGCACCAGAGTGGCAGTGGAGCCCTTAGAGACCATAGAGACAGGGGAAGAAGCACCAGAGTGGCACCAGTGCCCAAAGGGACCATAGAGACAAAGAGGCACCAGAGTGGCACCCAAAGGGAGCATAGAGACAGGGGAAGAGGCACCAGAGTGGCACCAGTGCCCTAACAGACCATAGAGTGCCAGTAAGAGGAGCCAGAGTGGCACCAGTACCCTCAGGGACCATAGAGACAGGAGAAGAGGAGCCAGAGTGGCACCAGTGCCCTTAGAGACCACAGAGACAGGGGAAGAGGCACCAGAGTGGCACCAGTGCCCAAAGGGACCATAGAGACAGAGAAAGAGGCACCAGAGTGGCACTGGTGCCCTTAGAGACCATAGAGACAGAGAAAGAGGCACCAGAGTGGCAGTGGAGCCCTTAGAGACCATAGAGACAGGGAAAGAGGCACCAGAGTGGCACCAGCACCCTCAGGGACCATAGAGACAGAGAAAGAGGCACCAAAGTGGCACCAGTGCCCTAAGAGACCATAGAGTGCCAGGAAGAGGAGCCAGAGTGGCACCAGTACCCTCAGGGACCATAGAGACAAAGAAAGAGGCACCAGAGTGGCAGTGGAGCCCTTAGAGACCATAGAGACAGGGGAAGAGGCACCAGAGTGGCACCAGTGCCCAAAGGGAGCATAGAGACAGAGAAAGAGGCACTAGAGTGGCACCCAAAGGGAGCATAGAGACAGGGGAAGAGGCACCAGAGTGGCACCAGCACCCTCAGGGACCATAGAGACAGAGAAAGAGGCACCAGAGTGGCACCAGTGCCCTAAGAGACCATAGAGTGCCAGGAAGAGGAGCCAGAGTGGCACCAGTACCCTCAGGGACCATAGAGACAAAGAAAGAGGCACCAGAGTGGCAGTGGAGCCCTTAGAGACCATAGAGACAGGGGAAGAGGCACCAGAGTGGCACCAGTGCCCTATAAGACCATAGAGACAGGAGAAGAGGAGCCAGAGTGGCACCGGTGCCCTTAGAGACCATAGAGACAGAGAAAGAGGCACCAGAGTGGCACCGGTGCCCTTAGAGACCATAGAGACAGAGAAAGAGGCACCAGAGTGGCACCGGTGCCCTAAGAGACGATAGAGTGCCAGGTAGAGGAGCCAGAGTGGCACCAGCACCCTCAGGGACCATAGAGACAGAGAAAGAGGCACCAGAGTGGCACCAATACCCTAAGAGACCATAGAGACAGGGGAAGAAGCACCAGAGTGGCACCAGCGCCCAAAGGGACCATAGAGACAGAGGCACCAGAGTGGCAGCGGTGCCCGAATAGACCATAGAGTGCCAGGAAGAGGAGCCAGAGTGGCACCAGCACCCAAAAGGACCATAGAGACAAAGAAAGAGGCACCAGAGCGGCACCAGCGCCCGAAGGAACCACCGAGTCCCACAAAGAGTGGCCAGAGCGGCGCCGGGATCCGGCCCGCCCCCCCGACCACACCCAACCACACCCTCCTGCCCCATAGAGCCCCCCCCCCCCAATCCTGCCCCACATCCCCTCCCCCACACCCCCCCCCCCACGCTCGGGGCCGCCGCCCTCCCCTCCCCCACCCGGCCCCGCCGGGTCCAAAGTCCGGCCAGGATTGGCCACGTCGCCCGGCCCCGCCCTTCCCCGTGACCCCCCCCCCCCAAGTGGGGCCCGACCCCACCCCAAAGTTGGGGGTCGCACCGACCTGCAGAGCCGGGAGGTTTTTTTTTGGGGGGGTGGGGGGGGTCGCGGCGAGTGAGCCCCGAATCGACGGGGGTCGGGGTGGTCATAGCTGGGGGGGCGGGGTCAGCCCGCCGGCCCCGCCTTGGGGTGGGGGCCTTTCCCCAAGCCCCGCCCCTCAAAGAGGGCTAGGGACACGCCCCGACCCCCAAATGAAGGGGCGATATGGGGCAGAGCGACACCCCAAAATTTGACTGGGGGGGGGGGGGGGGGTCAACCCTTTGTCGCTTGCCCCTCCCCCCAAAGACCCTTTTGGGGGGGGTGGGAGGGGATTTCGGCCCAACCCCGCCCCCTCCCCCCCAGGCTCCGCCCCTTCCCCATTCATGGCCACGCCCCTCCCCCCAAAACCAAGGCGGGTTGGGGGGGGGGGGCGACAATTTCTCTTTATTGGCAATAAATAAGCGACGCCGGGGTGGGGGAGGGGCTGCCCCACGGCAAAAGGGCGTGCCCCACGGCGGGGGGAGGGGCTGCCCCACGGCGCTATGGGGCTGCCCCACGGCGCCGTGGGGGGGGCCGAGCAGCTCCGGAGGCGAAGTGGGGGGGGGGGGGGGGAAACACACGGACGGACCCCGGTGGGGGGGGGGGGGTCACTTCCGCTTCTTCCGGGTGTCCTCGGCGTCGGCTGTTGGGGTGGTGGGGGGGGTGACGTCACGTGATGTCATACGCCCCGCCCCCCCCCAACCTCAGCCCCGCACCCCCCACCCCATTATTGTCCTCCCCCGGTGATGTCAGGGGTGGGGACACGGGGGGGGCGACGAGGACGTGGGGGGTGACGTGGACACGACCGTGGGGTGATGGGGACACGTGTGGGGTGATGGGGACGTGGCCGTGGGGTGATGGGACACGTGTGGGGTGAAGGTGACGATGACGTGGGAGATGATGGGGACACAAGTGTGGGGTGATGGGACACGTGTGGGGTGACGGGGACACGTGTGGGGTGATGGGGACGTGGCCGTGGGGTGATGGGACACAACCGTGGGGTGATGGGACACGTGTGGGGTGAAGGTGACGATGACGTGGGAGATGATGGGGACACAAGTGTGGGGTGATGGGACACGTGTGGGGTGATGGGACACGTGTGGGGTGATGGGGACGTGGCCGTGGGATGACAGGGACGTGTGGGGTGATGGGACACGTGGGGTGACAAGGACACGTGAAGGTGACGATGACGTGGGAGATGTTGGGGACACAAGTGTGGGGTGATGGGACACATGTGGGGTGACAGGGACATGTGGGGTGACGATGACGTGGGAGATGTTGGGGACACAACCGTGGGGTGATGGGACACAAGTGTGGGGTGATGGGACACGTGGGGTGACAGTGACGTGGCCATGGGGTGATGGGACACGTGTGGGGTGATGGGGACGTGGCCATGGGATGACAGGGACGTGTGGGGTGATGGGACACGTGTGGGGTGACGAGGACACGTGAAGGTGACGATGACGTGGGAGATGATGGGGACACAAGTGTGGGGTGATGGGGACACGTGTGGGGTGACGGGGACACGTGTGGGGTGATGGGGACGTGGCCGTGGGGTGATGGGACACAACTGTGGGGTGATGGGACACGTGGGGTGATGGGACACGTGAAGGTGACGATGACGTGGGAGATGATGGGGACACAACCGTGGGGTGATGGGACACGTGTGGGGTGATGGGGACGTGGCCGTGGGGTGATGGGACACAACCGTGGGGTGACGGGACACGTGGGGTGACGGTGACACACGTGGGGTGACGGTGACACGCGTGGGGTGACGGTGACACGCGTGGGGTGGGGTCGGGGGGTACCTGTGGCCGAGGCCGAGGCCGATGAGGGGAGACGAGAGTTCAGGCTACGAGAGGGGAGGGGGGAGATGGCGGTGAGAGACGGGGGAGGGGACGGGGAGGGACTGGGAGGGGACACGGGGAGGGATGGAATGGGGAGAGGAGGCGACAATCGCGATAGGGAGGGGACCATCGCGATAGGGAGGGGACAATGGAGATATGGAGGTGACGATCGCGATAGGGAGGTGACAATCGTGATAGGGAGGGGACCATGGCGATAGGGAGGGGACAATGGTGATATGGAGGTGACCACTGAGATGATATGGAGGTGACAACGGCGATAGGGAGGGGACAATCGCGATAGGGAGGGGACAATGGAGATAGGGAGGGGACAATGGAGATAGGGAGGGGACAATGGCAATAGGGAGGGGACAATCGTGATATGGAGGCGACAATCGCAATAGGGAGGGGACCATGGCGATAGGGAGGGGACAATTGTGATATGGAGGTGACCACTGAGATGATATGGAGGTGACAATGGCGATAGGGAGGGGACAATCACGATATGGAGGTGACAATGGCGATAGGGAGGGGACAATCGCGATAGGGAGGGGACCATGGCGATAGGGAGGTGACAATGGTGATAGGGAGGGGACAATCGTGATATGGAGGCAACAATCGCGATAGGGAGGTGACCATGGTGATAGGGAGGTGACAATGGTGATAGGGAGGGGACAATCAAGATATGGAGGGGACAATGGTGATAGGGAGGGGACAATCGCGATAGGGAGGGGACAATGGCGATATGGAGGTGACCATCGCAATAGGGAGGTGACAATGGCAATAGGGAGGGGACAATGGAGATATGGAGGTGACAATCATGATAGGGAGGGGACAATCGTGATAGGGAGGTGACAATCGCGATAGGGAGGTGACAATCGCGATAGGGAGGTGACCATCGCGATAGGGAGGGGACGACAGAAGATGGAAGCCACCACGGCAACACAGAGTCGACCACGGAGGCGGCCGGGGTGGGGGGGGTGACCGGAAGTGAGGGCAGGGGTGGGGCGGGGGCGGGGCCGGGGGGCGGGGCCATGGGCGGGGCTCCTCCTCACCCTCCAGGTAGTTCCTGGCGACGAACTTGAGGGCCTCGTCCAGCAGGATGACGGGGAAGGAGATCTTCAGCACCATGAACCAGTGCGGCAGGTCCAGGGGCGTCAGCTTGAAGATCATCTGGGGGGGGGGGGGGGGGGCGGGGACACGCATGCAAATGAGACCCCGCCCCCCCCCCCCCAGCAAGCTACCATGGCTACCAGCCCCATGGCTACCAACCCCGATGGCCACCGACCTCTCTACGGTCAACAGCCCCGTGTCTACCAACTCCCCCGGCCACCAGCCTCCCCGGGGCTACCAGCCCAAGGGCCACCAAACCTCCTCCATGGCCACCAAACCTCCCCCATGGCCACCAAACGTCCCCCACGGCCACCAACCCCATGGCCACCAACCCTGATGGCCACCAACCCTCCCCCATGGCCACCAAACCTCCCCCACGGCCACCAAACCTCCCTGGCCACCAACCCCATGGCCACCAACGGCAACAGCCACCAGCCCCATGGCCACCAAACCTCCCCCCCGGCCACCAAACCTCCTGGCCACCAAGCCCATGGCCACCAACCCTGACGGCCACCAACCCTGATGGCCACCAAACCTCCCCCATGGCCACCAACAGCGATGGCTACCAACCCCATGGCCACCAACAGCAACAGCCACCAGCCCCATGGCTACCAACCCCAATAGCCCCCAACCTCCCCGATGGCCACCAAACCTCCCCGATGGCCACCAACCTCCCTGTGGCCACCACCCCTGATGGTCACCAACCTCCCCGATGGCCCCCAAACCTCCCCCATGGCCCCCAAACCTCCCCGGCCACCAACCTCATGGCTACCAACCCCATGGCCACCAACAGCAACAGCCACCAGCCCCCCGGCTACCAACCCTGATGGCCACCAGACCTCCCCGATGGCCACCAAACCTCCCCGATGGCCAGCAACCTCCCTGTGGCCACCACTCCCGATGGCCACCAAACCTCCCCGATGGCCACCACCCCTGATGGCCACGAAACCTCCCCGATGGCCACCACCCCTGATGGCCACCAAACCTCCCCGATGGCCACCAAACCTTCCCGAAGGCCACCAACCTCCCCGTGGCCACCACCCCTGATGGCCACCAAGCCCTCTACGGCCGTGTCTACCAACTCCCCCGGCCCCCAACCACCCCGTGGCCACCAACCCCACGACCACCAGCCCCGCGGCTACTAGCCCCGCGGCCAGTAGCCCCCCCTCCTTACGGGCAGCGGGTCGATGTAGAGGATGACGAAGTGGAGGGACATGGAGAGGCAGATGGAGCCCATCAGCCAGATGTTGACCCACGGCGGCATGCGGAGCAGGGATTGGTTCTCGGAGAGGCTGGAGAGGGGAGACGGCAAGATGGCGGCGAGGGTGGTGATGGTGGGGACGGGGGTGAAGGTGGGGACGGTTAGGGGATGGTGGTGATGATGGTTGGGGGTTGGCGACGATGGTTACGGTGGTGGTGATGATGGTTGGGGTGGTGATGATGATGGTTAGGGGGTGGTGATGAAGGTTGGGGTGGTGATGATGATGGTTATGGTGGTGGTGATGAAGGTTGGGGTGGTGATGATGATGGTTATGGTGGTGGTGATGAAGGTTGGGTGGTGGTGATGATGGTTGGGTGGTGGTGATGATGGTTGGGGGTTGGCGATGATGGTTACGGTGGTGGTGATGATGGTTGGGGTGGTGATGATGAAGGTTGGGGTGGTGGTGATGAAGATTAGGGGGTTGGAAATGATGGTTATGGCGGTGGTGATGATGGTTGGGTGGTGGTGATGAAGGTTGGGGTGGTGGTGATGATGGTTATGGGGTGGTGATGATGGTTACAGTGATGGTGATGATGGTTAGGGGGTGGTGATGATGGTTACGGGGTGGTGATGATGGTTGGGGTGGTGATGATGATGGTTATGGTGGTGGTGATGATGGTTGGGGTGGTGGTGATGATGGTTAGGGGGTGGTGATGATGGTTACAGTGATGGTGATGATGGTTACGGGGTGGTGATGATGGTTACAGTGATGGTGATGATGGTTAGGGGGTGGCGATGATGGTTAGGGGGGTGGTGGCGGCGCTGGGGGTGGTGATGGTGGTTATGGTGGTGATGGTGACGGTGATGATGGTTATGGTGGTCGCGATGGTGATGATGGTGGCGTGGGTGACGGTGATGATGGTTATGGTGGTGATGATGGTGATGGTGATGATGGTTATGGTGGCCGCGATGGTGGCGACGGTGGCGTCAGTGATGATGGCGATGGTAGTGTTGGTGATGGTGATGATGGCGGCGTTGGTGACGGTGATGATGGTTACGGTGGTCATGATGGTGATGATGGTGATGGTGATGATGGTTAGGGGGTGATGATGATGGTTGGGGGGTTGGCGATGATGGCTGGGGTGGTGGTGATGATGGTTAGAGTGATGGTGATGATGGTTATGGTGATGGTGATGATGGTTACAGTGGTGGTGATGATGGTTATGGTGATGGTTACGGTGATGGTGATGATGGTTAGGGGGTGGTGATGATGGTTATGGTGACGCTGATGATGGTTACAGTGATGGTGATGATGGTTAGAGGGTGATGATGATGGTTGGGGTGGTGGTGATGATGGTTACGGTGATGGTGATGACGGTTGTGATGGTGGTGATGATGGTCAGGGGGTGGTGATGATGGTCGGGGGGTGATGATGATGGTTAGAGTGGTGGTGATGACGGTTATGGTGGTGGTGATGACGGTTACGGTGGTGGTGATGACGGTTATGGTGGTGGTGATGAAGGTTAGGGGGGTGGCGCTGATGGTTGGCGGGTGGCGCTGATGGCTAGAGTGATGGTGATGACGGTGACGGTGGTCATGACGGTGACGATGGTCATGACGGTGACGGTGGTGATGATAGTGTTGGTGATGATGGTGATGGCGGTGATGACAGTGGTGGTGATGGCGGTGTCAGCGATGACGGTGATGACGGTGACGGTGGCGAGGAAGACCAAGCCCTACCTGTTGAGGGCGTTGCACATCTCGATGGTGACCAGGACGGAGAGCGCCATGGTCATGGGCACCGGCGACTCAAAGATTTCGCAGTCCAGGCCCTCGAACTCCACGTTGTGCTCCGTGCACTGCATGAAGTGGGTCTGCGGGGACACCGGCGGCGACGTCATCGGTGACGTCGCGTCACCGCGGTGACGTCGCGGCCGGGACACCCCCCCACCCGGTGCGGGGGGTTGGTGGTGAAGGGGATGGGGACGGTGGGGTCATCGGGGGGAATTTGGGAGTCGGGGTGAAGGTGGGAGGGGGGACCATGAGGAGCCCGGGATCCACCACGGGGGTGTCGCGGGGCCACCATGGGGACCTTGGGGCCACCATGGGGGTGGTGGGGCCACCATGGGGACTTTGGGGCCACCAAGGGGACCTTGGGGCCACCATGGGGATGGTGGGGCCATCATGAGGACCTTGGGGCCACCATGGGGACCTTGGGGCCACCACGGGGGTGGTGGGGCCACCATGGGGACCTTGGGGCCACCATGGGGATGGTGGGGCCATCACGAGGACCTTGGGGCCACCAAGGGGACCTTGGGGCCACCATGGGGATGGCGGGGCCATCTTGAGGACCTTGTGGCCACCATGGGGATGGCGGGGCCACCGTGAGGACCTTGTGGCCACCATGGGGATGGCGGGGCCATCATGAGGACCTTGGGGCCACCACGGGGGTGGTGGGGCCACCATGGGGATGGCAGGGCTATCACAAGGGCCTTGGGGCCACCACGGGGGTGGTGGGGCCATCACAAGGACCTTGTGGCCACCATGGGGATGGTGGGGCCATCATGAGGACCTTGGGGCCACCATGGGGACCTTGGGGCCACCACGGGGGTGGTGGGGCCATCACAAGGACCTTGGGGCCACCATGGGCGTGGGAGGTCCATCATGAGGACCTTGTGGCCACCATGGGGATGGCAGGGCCATCGTGAGGACCTTGTGGCCACTATGGGGATGGTGGGGCCATCATGAGGACCTTGGGGCCACCAAGGGGACCTTGGGGCCACCATGGGGATGGTGGGGCCATCACAAGGACCTTGGGGCCACCATGGGCGTGGGAGGTCCATCATGAGGACCTTGGGGCCACCATGGGGATGGCAGGGCTATCACAAGGGCCTTGGGGCCACCACGGGGATGGTGGGGCCATCATGAGGACCTTGGGGCCACCATGGGGACCTTGGGGCCACCACGGGGGTGGTGGGGCCACCATGGGGACCTTGGGGCCACCATGGGGATGGTGGGGCCATCATGAGGACCTTGTGGCCACCATGGGGATGGTGGGGCCATCACGAGGACCTTGGGGCCACCAAGGGGACCTTGGGGCCACCATGGGGATGGTGGGGCCATCACGAGGACCTTGGGGCCACCATGGGCGTGGGAGGTCCATCATGAGGACCTTGGGGCCACCATGGGGATGGCAGGGCTATCACAAGGGCCTTGGGGCCACCACGGGGATGGTGGGGCCATCATGAGGACCTTGGGGCCACCATGGGGACCTTGGGGCCACCACGGGGGTGGCGGGGCCACCATGGGGACCTTGTGGCCACCACGGGGATGGTGGGGCCATCACGAGGACCTTGGGGCCATCACAGGGACCTTGTGGCCACCACAGGGATAGCAGGTTCATCACAAGGACCTTGGGGCCACCATGGGGATGGCGGGGCCATCACAAGGACCTTGGGGCCACCATGGGCGTGGGAGGTCCATCATGAGGACCTTGGGGCCACCATGGGGATGGCAGGGCCATCGTGAGGACCTTGTGGCCACTATGGGGATGGTGGGGCCATCATGAGGACCTTGGGGCCACCAAGGGGACCTTGGGGCCACCATGGGGATGGTGGGGCCATCACAAGGACCTTGGGGCCACCATGGGCGTGGGAGGTCCATCATGAGGACCTTGGGGCCACCATGGGGATGGCAGGGCTATCACAAGGGCCTTGGGGCCACCACGGGGATGGCGGGGCCATCACGAGGACCTTGGGGCCACCATGGGGACCTTGGGGCCACCATGGGGATGGCGGGGCCATCGTGAGGACCTTGTGGCCACCACGGGGATGGTGGGGCCATCACGAGGACCTTGGGGCCACCATGGGGACCTTGTGGCCACCATGGGGATGGTGGGGCCATCACGAAGACCTTGGGGCTGTCACGAGGCCCTTGGGGCCACCATGGGGGCCTTGGGGCCACCGCGGGGACTTTGTGGCCACCACGGGGCCCCCGTGGTTGTCACGATGGGGGTGGGGTGGGGTGGGGGTGGGGGTGGGGCGCAGGACTCACCAGCTGGTGGTAGGAGACGGCGGGACCATCCTCGGCGTAGAGGAACCACCACGCCGCCGCGCCCACCGTGGCCGCGCCCACGTACCCTGGGGGGAGAGCGGGGGAGGGGGGGGTGTGAGACGGGGTGGGCGACCACCACCATGGTGGGGGGGGGGGTCTAGGAGGGACCACCAGACAAGGGACAACCACCACGGGGGGGGGGGGTCTACGTGTGACCACCATCGTGGGGGGGGTAGAGGAGACCACCACGGGCGTCTACGAGGGGACACGACCACGGGGGTCTACGAGAGACGGGCATGGGGGTCTACAAGGCATCGTCGTGGGGGTCTGGAAGAGACCACCACCATGGAGACCTACAAGAGATCACCACGGGGGTCTACAAGAGACCACCACCATGAAGATCTACAAGAGACCACCACGGGGGTCTACAAGAGACCACCACCATGAAGATCTACATGAGACCACCATGGGGGTCTACAAGAGATCATCATGGGGGTCTAGAAGAGACCACTACCACGAAGATCTATAAGAGACCACCATGGGGGTCTACAAGGACCCACCCTACAAAGAACAACCACCGTGGGGGTCTAGAAGCGACCACCACCACGAAGATCTACAAGAGACCACCATGAAAATCTACAAGAAACCACCATGAAAATCTACAAGAGACCACCATGGAGATCTACAAGAGACCACCACGGGGGTCTACAAGAGATCATCATGGGGGTCTACAAAGCATCATCATGGGGGTCTACAAGAGACCACCACCACGAAGACCTACAAGACACCACCATGAGGGTCTACAAGACATCACCACGGCTCTCTAGAACCAACCACCACCAGGAAGATCTACAAGAGACCACCATGGAGATCTACAAGGGATCATCATGGAGATCTACAAAGCATCATCATGGGGGTCTAGAAGAGACCACCACCACGAAAACCTACAAGAGACCACCATGGGGGTCTACAAGACATCATGATGGGTCTCTAGAAGCAATGACCACCACGAAGACCTACAAGAGACCACCATGGAGGTCTACAAGACATCATCACGGGGGTCTACAAGAGACCACCACCATGAAGATCTTCAAGAGACCACCATGGAGGTCTACAAGACATCATCACGGGGGTCTACAAGAGACCACCACCACGAAGACCTACAAGAGACCACCATGAAGACCTACAAGAGACCACCATGGAGGTCTAGAAGTGACCACCACCACGAAGATCTACAAGAGACCACCATGGAGATCTACAAGAGACCACCATGGGTCTCTAGAACCAACCACCACCACGAAGATCTACAAGACACCACCATGGAGGTCTACAAGGTTGCACCATCGGGGTCTAGAAGCGACCACCACCACGGTGACCTACAAGAGACCACCATGGGGGTCTACAAGACATCACCATGGGTCTCTAGAAGCAACGACCACCACGAAGACCTACAAGACACCACCACAAAGGTCTACAAGACATCACCACGGCCCCCTAGAACCAACCAACCACCATGAAGGCCTACAAGACACCACCATTGGGGTCTACAAGAGACCACCACCATGAAGATCTCCAAGAGACCACCATGGGGGTCTACAAGACATCCCCATGGGTCTCTAGAAGCAACGACCACCACGAAGACCTACACGAGACCACCACGGGGGTCTACAAGACATCCCCATGGGTCTCTAGAAGCAACGACCACCATGGAGATCTACAAGAGACCACCTCAAAGACCTACAAGAGACCACCATGAAGGTCTACAAGACATCCCCATGGGTCTCTAGAAGCAACGACCACCACGAAGACCTACAAGACACCACCATGGGGGTCTACAAGAGACCACCACCATGAAGATCTCCAAGAGACCACGATGGGGGTCTACAAGACATCATGATGGGTCTCTAGAAGCAATGACCACCATGAAAACCTACAAGAGACCACCATGGAGGCCTACAAGACATCCCCATGGGTCTCTAGAAGCAACGACCACCACGAAGACCTACACGAGACCACCACGGGGGTCTACAAGACATCCCCATGGGTCTCTAGAAGCAACGACCACCATGGAGATCTACAAGAGACCACCTCAAAGACCTACAAGAGACCACCATGAAGGTCTACAAGACATCATCACGGGGGTCTACAAGAGACCACCACCATGAAGATCTCCAAGATACCACCATGGAGGTCTACAAGACATCCCCATGGGTCTCTAGAAGCAACGACCACCACGAAGACCTACAAGAGACCACCACGGGGGTCTACAAGACATCACCATGGGGGTCTACAAGAGACCGCCACCATGAAGGTCTACAAGAGACCACCATGGAGGTCTACAAGACATCCCCATGGGTCTCTAGAAGCAACGACCACCACGAAGACCTACAAGAGACCACCATGGGGGTGTACAAGAGACCACCACCATGAAGACCTACAAGAGACCACCACCATGAAGATCTCCAAGAGACCACGATGGAGGTCTACAAGACATCATCACGGGGGTCTACAAGAGACCACCACCATGAAGATCTCCAAGAGACCACCATGGAGGTCTACAAGACATCATCACGGGGGTCTACAAGAGACCACCACCATGAAGATCTCCAAGAGACCACGATGGGGGTCTACAAGACATCATGATGGGTCTCTAGAAGCAATGACCACCATGAAAACCTACAAGAGACCACCATGGAGGTCTACAAGACATCCCCATGGGTCTCTAGAAGCAACGACCACCACGAAGACCTACACGAGACCACCACGGGGGTCTACAAGACATCATCATGGGTCTCTAGAAGCAACAACCACCATGGAGATCTACAAGAGAGCACCTCAAAGACCTACAAGAGACCACCATGAAGGTCTACAAGACATCACCATGGGTCTCTAGAAGCAACGACCACCACGAAGACCTACAAGACACCACCATGGGGGTCTACAAGAGACCACCACCATGAAGATCTCCAAGAGACCACGATGGGGGTCTACAAGACATCATGATGGGTCTCTAGAAGCAATGACCACCATGAAAACCTACAAGAGACCACCATGGAGGTCTACAAGACATCCCCATGGGTCTCTAGAAGCAACGACCACCACGAAGACCTACAAGACACCACCATGGGGGTCTACAAGACATCATGATGGGTCTCTAGAAGCAATGACCACCATGAAAACCTACAAGAGACCATCACAGGGGTCTACAAGACATCACCATGGGTCTCTAGAAGCAACGACCACCACGAAGACCTACAAGAGACCACCACGGGGGTCTACAAGACATCATCATGGGTCTCTAGAAGCAACGACCACCATGGAGATCTACAAGAGACCACCTCAAAGACCTACAAGAGACCACCATGAAGGTCTACAAGACATCATCACGGGGGTCTACAAGAGACCACCACCATGAAGATCTCCAAGATACCACCATGGAGGTCTACAAGACATCACGATGGGTCTCTAGAAGCAACGACCACCACGAAGACCTACAAGACACCACCACAGGGGTCTACAAGACATCACCATGGCTCTCTAGAACCAACCAACCACCATGAAGACCTACAAGAGACCACCATGGGGGTCTACAAGAGACCACCACCATGAAGATCTCCAAGACACCACCATGGGGGTCTACAAGACATCCCCATGGGTCTCTAGAAGCAACGACCACCACGAAGACCTACAAGACACCACCACGGAGGTCCCCAAGAGACCCCCCACGGCCCCCTAGACCCAACCAACCCCCCCGAAGATCTCCCAGCCATCCCTTGGAGGTCTCCAAGCCCCCCCCCAGAAGGTCTCGGGGCTCGTGTCCCCCCCCCACCCCGAGAAGGTCCCCGGTGGGGGGGGCCCATGTCTCACCGCCGATGGCCAAGTAGCGGAAGAAGAGCCACCCGCTGATGAGGGGCTCCTTGGGGCTGCGGGGGGGTTTGTCCATGATGTCCAGGTCGGGGGGGTTGAAGCCGAGGGCGGTGGCCGGCAGCCCGTCCGTCACCAGGTTGACCCACAGGAGCTGAACCGGGATCAAGGCCTCCGGCAAACCCAGCGCCGCCGTCAGGAAGATGCTGGGGGAAGGGGCCGGGGTGGGGGGGGGGGAAGGTGGGAGGGGGAACTGGGAGGGAGTGGGGAGGGTGGGGGGGGGATGGGGATTTTGGGGGGGGGGGGGGGGTTGGGAGGGGACTGGGAGGGGTGTCGGGGGGGAACTGGGGGGGAGTGGGGAGGGTGGGGGGATGGGGATTTTGGGGGGTTTGGGGGGGACTGGGAGGGTGGGGTAGGGGGGTGGGGGGATGGGGATTTTGGGGGTGGGGGGGTTGGGAGGGGTTGGGAGGGGACTGGGAGGGGTGTCGGGGGGGAACTGGGGGGGAGTGGGAGGGAGTGGGGAGGGTGGGGGGATGGGGATTGGGGGGTTTGGGGGGGGCTGGGGGGAACTGGGAGGGACTGGGAGGGTGGGGAAGGGGCGGTAGGGGGGTGGGGGGATGGGGATTTTGGGGGTGGGGGGGGTTGGGAGGGGTTGGGAGGGGACTGGGAGGAACTGGGAGGGTGGGGTAGGGGGTGGGGGGATGGGGATTTTGGGGTTTGGGGGGACTGGGAGGAGCTGGGGGGGAACTGGGAGGGTGGGGAAGGGGCGGTCGGGGGGTGGGGGGAATAGGGATTTTGGGGGTGGGGGGGGTTGGGAGGGGTTGGGAGGGGACTGGGAGGAGCTGGGAGGGAGTGGGAGGGAGTGGGGAGGGCGGGGGGAATGGGGATTGGGGGGTTTGGGGGGTTTGGGGGGGACTGGGAGGGACTGGGAGGGTGGGGAAGGGGCGGTAGGGGGGTGGGGGGATGGGGATTTTGGGGGGTTTGGGGGGGACTGGGAGGAACTGGGGGGGAACTGGGAGGAACTGGGAGGGAGTGGGAGGGAGTGGGGAGGGCGGGGGGAATGGGGATTGGGGGGTTTGGGGGGTTTGGGGGGGACTGGGAGGGGCTGGGGAGGCGGGTGGGGGGCGGGGGGTCAAGGGGAACTGGGGGTGATAATGGGAATTGGGGGGGCCTGGGGGGGGACTGGGAGGGGGGATCAGGGGGGAACTGGGGACGATCGTGGCAACTGGGGGGATTGGGGGGGTCTGGGGGGAAGCAGTGGGGCTGGAGGGGGTCGGGGGGGGGGGCTGGGGGGGACTGGGCGGGGGAACTGGGATGAACTGGGGGAGTTTGGGCGGATCGGAGGGACCTGGCGGGGGGGAACTTGGGGGGGGGGGACGAAGGGGATTTGGGGCGGCCAGGAGGGAACTGGAGAAACTGGTGGGAACTGGTGGGACTAGAAGGAAGCTGGCGAGACCCGGGGGGGGGGGGGGGGGGCTGGGGTGGGGGGGTACTGGGAGGAACTGGGAGGCACTGGGAGGCCCCTCTCACCAGACCACCTCGCCGACGTTGGAGGAGATGAGGTAGCGGATGAACTGCTTCATGTTGTTGTAGATGGCCCGGCCCTCCTCCACCGCCGCCACGATGGTGGAGAAGTTGTCGTCGGCCAAGACCATCTCGGAGGCCGTCTTGGCCACCGCCGTCCCCGAGCCCATGGCGATGCCGATTTCGGCTTTCTTCAACGCCGGCGCGTCGTTCACCCCGTCGCCCGTCTGCGCCGGGGAGGGAAGGGAGCGGTGTCGGGGTCTCCCGAAGGGGGGTGGTGGGTCACCCAAGGGGGGTTGTGGGTCACCCAAAGAAGGTTATGGGTCAACCAAGGGGGGTTATGGGTCAACCAAGAGGGTGGTGGGTCTCCCAAAGGGGGTTATGGGTCTCCGAAGAGGGGTTATGGGTCAATCAAGAGGGGTTATGGGTCAACCAAGGGTGGTGGTGGGTCTTTCAAGGTGGGTTATGGGTCAACCAAGAGGGTGGTGGGTCTCCCAAGGGGGGTTATGGGTCAACCAAGGGGGGTTATGGGTCAACCAAGAGGGTGGTGGGTCTCCCAAAGAAGGTTATGGGTCAACCAAGGGGGGTTATGGGTCAACCAAGAGGGAGGTGGGTCTCCCAAGGGTGGTTATGGGTCAACCAAGGGGGTGGTGGGTCTTCCAAGGGTGGTGGTGGGTCTCCCAAAGAAGGTTATGGGTCACCCAAGAGGGGTTATGGGTCAACCAAGAGGGTGGTGGGTCTCCCAAAGAAGGTTATGGGTCTCCCAAGGGGGGTTATGGGTCAACCAAGGAAGAAGGTTATGGGTCACCCAAAGGGGGTTATGGGTCAACCAAGAGGGTGGTGGGTCAACCAAGGGGGTGGTGGGTCAACCAAGGGGGTGGTGGGTCTCCCGAAGAAGGTTATGGGTCACCCAAGGGGGGTTCTGGGTCTCCCAAGGGGGGTTATGGGTCAACCAAGAGGGTGGTGGGTCTCCCAAAGGTGGTTATGGGTCAACCAAGGGGGTTATGGGTCAACCAAGAGGGAGGTGGGTCTCCCAAAGGTGGTTATGGGTCTCCCAAAGGTGGTTATGGGTCTCCCAAAGAAGGTTATGGGTCACCCAAGAGGGGTTATGGGTCTCCCAAGAGGGGTTATGGGTCAACCAAGAGGGTTATGGGTCTCCCAAGAGGTTGGTGGGTCTTCCAAGGGGGGTTATGGGTCAACCAAGAGGGGTTATGGGTCTCCCAAACAAGGTTATGGGTCAACCAAAGGGGGTTATGGGTCAACCAAGGGGGTTATGGGTCAACCAAGGGGGGTTATGGGTCAACCAAAGAAGGTTATGGGTCACCCAAAGGGGGTTATGGGTCAACCAAGGGGGGTTATGGGTCAACCAAGAGGGTGGTGGGTCTCCCAAGGGGGGTTATGGGTCAACCAAGAGGGTTATGGGTCTCCCAAGAGGTTGGTGGGTCTTCCAAGGGGGGTTATGGGTCAACCAAGAGGGGTTATGGGTCTCCCAAACAAGGTTATGGGTCAACCAAGGGGGGTTATGGGTCAACCAAGGGGGTTATGGGTCAACCAAGGGGGGTTATGGGTCAACCAAAGAAGGTTATGGGTCACCCAAAGGGGGTTATGGGTCAACCAAGGGGGGTTATGGGTCAACCAAGGGGGGTTATGGGTCAACCAAGAGGGTGGTGGGTCTCCCAAGGGGGGTTATGGGTCTCCCAAAGAAGGTTATGGGTCAACCAAGAGGGGTTATGGGTCAAACCCCGTCACCCAACGACGCCAGCCCCGCCCAAACCCCCCCGCCCCTCACCATGGCGGTGATCTCGTCGAAGGACTGGAGGAACTCGACGATCTTGGACTTGTGGGTGGGCTCGACGCGGGCGAAGCAGCAGGCGCGGCGGCAGGCTTCCCGCTGCTCGGCGGGGGGCAGGTCGTCGAATTCCCGCCCCGTGTAGGCCCGCCCCGTCACCTCCTCCTCCTCGCCGAAGATGCCGATGCGGCGGCAGATGGCGATGGCCGTCCCTTTGTTGTCGCCCGTGATCATGATGACCCGGATGCCGGCGTCCCGGCACAGGCGGATGGAACCCATCACTTCTTTCCGGGGTGGGTCCAGCATCCCCACGCAACCCACGAAGGTCAAGTCCGTCTGGGGGGAAACGGGGACGGATGGGACCGCGGAACCCAAAACTGGGGACGCCGGACGCCCTTGGAGGACCAAGGAACCCAACAGAGAAGGTTTTACGTGGCCGTATGGGATGGAGGACCCCAAAAAGTGGACACTGGACACCCTGGAAGGACCAAGGACCCCAAAATTGGGACACCAGACACCCATGAAGGGTCAAAGACCCCAAAAAGTGGATAGTGGACACCCTTGGAGGACCAAGGAACCCCCTAAGAAGGTTTTACGTGGCCATATGGGATGGAGGACCCCAAAAAGTGGACATCAGACACCCTTGAAGGACCAAGGACGCCCCAAAGAAGGTTTTAGGTGGCCGTATGGGATGGAGGACTCCAAAAAGTGGACACTGGAAACCCTTGAAGGACCAAGGACCCCCCCAAGAAGGTTTTAGGTGGCCATATGGGACCAAGAACCCCCAAAAGTGGACACTGGACACCCTGGAAGGACCAAGGACCCCAAAATTGGGACACCAGACACCCATGAAGGGTGAAAGACCCCAAAAAGTGGATAGTGGACACCCTTGAAGGACCAAGGAACCCCCCAAGAAGGTTTTAGGTGGCCATATGGGATGGAGGACCCCAAAAAGTGGACATCAGACACCCTTGAAGGACCAAGGACCCCAAAATTGGGACACTGGACACCCTTGAAGGACCAAGGACCCCAAAATTGGGACACCAGACACCCATGAAGGGTCAAAGACCCCAAAAAGTGGATAGTGGACACCCTTGAAGGACCAAGGAACCCCCAAAGAAGGTTTTACGTGGCCATATGGGATGGTGGACCCCAAAAGGTGGACACTGGACACCCTTGAAGGACCAAGGACCCCAAAAAGTGGACACTGGACACCCTTGAAGGACCAAGGACCCCAAAATTGGGACACCAGACACCCATGAAGGGTCAAAGACCCCAAAAAGTGGATAGTGGACACCCTTGAAGGACCAAGGAACCCCCCCAGAAGGTTTTAGGTGGCCATATGGGATGGAGGACCCCAAAAAGTGGACACTGGACACCCTGGAAGGACCAAGGAACGCCCTAAGAAGGTTTTACATGGCCATATGGGATGGAGGACCCCAAAAAGTGGACACTGGACACCCTGGAAGGACCAAGGACCCCAAAATTGGGACACCAGACACCCATGAAGGACCAAGGACACCAAAAAGTGGACACCGGCCACCCTTGGAGGACCAAGGAACGCCCTAAGAAGGTTTTACGTGGCCATATGGGATGGAGGACCCCAAAAAGTGGACAACGGACACCCTTGAAGGACCAAGGACCCCCCCAAGAAGGTTTTAGGTGGCCATATGGGATGGAGAACCCCAAAAAGTGGATAGTGGACACCCTTGAAGGACCAAGGACCCCAAAATTGGGACACCAGACACCCATGAAGGGTCAAAGACCCCAAAAAGTGGACACCGGCCACCCTTGGAGGACCAAGGAACGCCCTAAGAAGGTTTTACGTGGCCATATGGGATGGAGGACCCCAAAAAGTGGACACTGGACACCCTGGAAGGACCAAGGACCCCAAAATTGGGACACCAGACACCCATGAAGGGTCAAAGACCCCAAAAAGTGGATAGTGGACACCCTTGAAGGACCAAGGAACCCCCCCAGAAGGTTTTAGGTGGCCATATGGGATGGAGGACCCCAAAAAGTGGACACTGGACACCCTGGAAGGACCAAGGAACGCCCTAAGAAGGTTTTATATGGCCATATGGGATGGAGGACCCCAAAAAGTGGACACTGGACACCCTGGAAGGACCAAGGACCCCAAAATTGGGACACCAGACACCCATGAAGGACCAAGGACCCCAAAAAGTGGACACCAGACACCCTTGAAGGACCAAGGAAACCCCCAAGAAGGTTTTACGTGGCCATATGGGATGGAGGACCCCAAAAAGTGGACACTGGACACCCTTGAAGGACCAAGGACCCGCCCAAGAAGGTTTTAGGTGGCCATATGGGACCAAGAACCCCAAAAAGTGGACACCGGACACCCTTGAAGGACCAAGGACCCCAAAATTGGGACACCAGACACCCATGAAGGGTCAAAGACCCAAAAAGTGGATAGTGGACACCCTTGAAGGACCAAGGACCCCAACAGAGAAGGTTTTAGGTGGCCATATGGGATGGAGGACCCCAAAAAGTGGACACTGGACACCCTTGAAGGACCAAGGACCCCAAAAAGTGGACAACGGACACCCTTGAAGGACCAAGGACCCCCCCAAGAAGGTTTTAGGTGGCCATATGGGATGGAGAACCCCAAAAAGTGGATAGTGGACACCCTTGAAGGACCAAGGACCCCAAAATTGGGACACCAGACACCCATGAAGGGTCAAAGACCCCAAAAAGTGGATAGTGGACACCCTTGAAGGACCAAGGACCCCAACAGAGAAGGTTTTAGGTGGCCATATGGGATGGAGGACCCCAAAAAGTGGACATCAGACACCCTTGAAGGACCAAGGACCCCCCAAAGAAGGTTTTACGTGGCCATATGGGATGGTGGACCCCAAAAAGTGGACACTAGACACCCTTGAAGGACCAAGGACCCCAAAAAGTGGATAGTGGACACCCTTGGAGGACCAAGGAACCCCCTAAGAAGGTTTTACGTGGCCATATGGGATGGAGGACCCCAAAAAGTGGACACCAGACACCCTTGAAGGACCAAGGACCCCCCAAAGAAGGTTTTAGGTGGCCATATGGGATGGAGGACCCCAAAAAGTGGACACTGGAAACCCTTGAAGGACCAAGGACCCCAACAGAGAAGGTTTTAGGTGGCCATATGGGATGGAGGACCCCAAAAAGTGGACATCAGACACCCTTGAAGGACCAAGGACCCCCCAAAGAAGGTTTTACGTGGCCATATGGGATGGTGGACCCCAAAAAGTGGACACTGGAAACCCTTGAAGGACCAAGGACCCCCCCCAAGAAGGTTTTAGGTGGCCGTATGGGACCAAGAACCCCCAAAAGTGGACACTGGACACCCTGGAAGGACCAAGGACCCCAAAATTGGGACACCAGACACCCATGAAGGGTCAAAGACCCCAAAAAGTGGATAGTGGACACCCTTGAAGGACCAAGGAACCCCCCAAGAAGGTTTTAGGTGGCCATATGGGATGGAGGACCCCAAAAAGTGGACACTGGAAACCCTTGAAGGACCAAGGACCCCAAAATTGGGACACTGGACACCCTTGAAGGACCAAGGACCCAAAATTGGGACACCAGACACCCTTGAAGGACCAAGGACCCCAAAAAGTGGACACCGGCCACCCTTGGAGGACCAAGGAACACCCTAAGAAGGTTTTACGTGGCCATATGGGATGGAGGACCCCAAAAAGTGGACACCGGCCACCCTTGAAGGACCAAGGACCCCCCAAAGAAGGTTTTACGTGGCCATATGGGATGGTGGACCCCAAAAATGGACACTGGACACCCATGAAGGGTCAAAGACCCCAAAAAGTGGATAGTGGACACCCTTGAAGGACCAAGGAACCCCCCAAGAAGGTTTTAGGTGGCCATATGGGATGGAGGACCCCAAAAAGTGGACACTGGACACCCTGGAAGGACCAAGGACCCCAAAATTGGGACACCAGACACCCATGAAGGGTCAAAGACCCCAAAAAGTGGATAGTGGACACCCTTGAAGGACCAAGGACCCCAAAAAGTGGATAGTGGACACCCTTAGAGGACCAAGGAACCCCCCAAGAAGGTTTTAGGTGGCCATATGGGATGGAGGACCCCAAAAAGTGGACAACGGACACCCTTGAAGGACCAAGGACCCCCCCAAGAAGGTTTTAGGTGGCCATATGGGATGGAGGACCCCAAAAAGTGGACACTGGACACCCTTGAAGGACCAAGGACCCAAAATTGGGACACCAGACACCCATGAAGGACCAAGGACCCCAAAAAGTGGACACTGGCCACCCTTGAAGGACCAAGGAACCCCCCCAGAAGGTTTTAGGTGGCCGTATGGGACCAAGGACCCCCCCAAGCCGAGGTCACGCGGGACCGGAGACCCCACGAAAAGCTCCCAGGAGAGCAGGGAACCCCCCCGAGATCCCGACCCCTCCCCAAAACTCACCTCGTACTCGGCGAATTTGGTGGAGTCCTCCAGGACCATCTCCTCCTTCTTGGGGGGGGTGTCGCGGGTGGCCAGGGCCAGGCAGCGTAGGGTGTCGCGGCCGGTGCCCCACTCCTTGATGACGGCCAGGATCTTCTCCCTGACCATCGGCGTCAGGGGGACCCGCGTGGTGCCCACCCGGACGTAGTTGCAGCGTTCGATGACACCCTCGGGGGCACCCTGCGAGGGGGGGGACGCGGTGGTGGGACGTTGGGACGTGGTGGTGGGACACAAGGACGCGGTGGTGGGTCACAAAAACGTGGTGGTGGGTCACGGGGACGTGGTGGTGGGACAAAAAAATGTGGTGGTGGTTCACAAAAACGTGGTGGTGGGTCACAAGGACGTGGTGGTGGGACACGGGGACGCAGTGGTGGGTCACAAAAACGTGGTGGGACACAAGGATGTGGTGGTGGGTCACAAAAATGTGGTGGTGGGTCACAAGGACGTGGTGGTTTGACACAAGGACGTGGTGGTGGGTCACAAGGACGTGGTGGTGGGACACAAGGATGTGGTGGTGGGACACGAGGACGTGGTGGTGGGTCAAAAAAACGTGGTGGTGGGTCACGAGGACGTGGTGGTGGGACACGAGGACGTGGTGGTGGGTCACGGGGACGTGGTGGTGGGACAAAAAAATGTGGTGGTGGGTCGCAAAAACGTGGTGGTGGGTCATGGGGACGTGGTGGTGGGACACGAGGACGTGGTGGTGGGTCACAAAAACGTGGTGGTGGGTCACAGGGACGTGGTGGTTTGTCACAGGGACGTGGTGGTGGGTCACAAAAACGTGGTGGTGGGACACGGGGACGTGGTGGTGGGTCACGGGGACGTGGTGGTGGGACACGAGGACGTGGTGGTGGGACAAAAAAATGTGGTGGTGGGTCGCAAAAACATGGTGGTGGGTCATGGGGACGTGGTGGTGGGACACAAGGACGTGGTGGTGGGTCACAAAAACGTGGTGGTGGGTCACGGGGACGTGGTGGTGGGTCACAAGGACGTGGTGGTGGGTCACAAAAACGTGGTGGTGGGTCACAAAAACGTGGTGGTGGGTCACAAGGACATGGTGGTGGGTTGCAAAAACGTGGTGGTGGGACACGGGGACGTGGTGGTGGGTCACAAGGACGTGGTGGTGGGTTACAAGGACGTGGTGGTGGGACAAAAAAATGTGGTGGTGGGTCACAAAAACGTGGTGGTGGGTCACAAGGACGTGGTGGTGGGTCGCAAAAATGTGGTGGTGGGTCACAAAAACGTGGTGGTGGGTCACAAAAACGTGGTGGTGGGTCACGGGGACGTGGTGGTGGGTCACAAAAACGTGGTGGTGGGTCACAAAAACGTGGTGGTGGGTCACGGGGACGTGGTGGTGGGTCACAAAAACGTGGTGGTGGGTCACAAAAACGTGGTGGTGGGTCACAAAAACGTGGTGGTGGGTCACGGGGACGTGGTGGTGGGACATGAGGACGTGGTGGTGGGTCACGGGGACGTGGTGGTGGGTCACGGGGACGTGGTGGTGGGACACGAGGACGTGGTGGTTTGACACAAGGACGTGGTGGTGGGTCATGGGGACGTGGTGGTGGGACACAAAAATGTGGTAGTGGGTCACAAAAATGGTGGTGGGTCACAAAAACGTGGTGGTGGGTCACAAGGACGTGGTGGTGGGTCACAAAAACGTGGTGGTGGGACACGGGGACGTGGTGGTGGGACACAAAAACATGGTGGTGGGTCACAAGGACGTGGTGGTGGGACAAAAAAATGTGGTGGTGGGACATGGGGACATGGTGGTGGGTCACGGGGACGTGGTGGTAGGACACAAGGACGTGGTGGTGGGTCACAAAAACGTGGTGGTGGGTCACAAGGACATGGTGGTTTGACACAAGGACGTGGTGGTGGGTCACAAAAATGTGGTGGTGGGTCACAAAAACGTGGTGGGACACAAGGACGTGGTGGTGGGTCACAAAAACGTGGTGGTAGGTCACGGGGACGTGGTGGTGGGACACGAGGACGTGGTGGTGGGACACGGGGACACGGTGATGGGACACAAGGACACGGTGATGGGTCGTGGAAACGTGGCGATGGACACGGGGTCACGGCGATGGACACGGGGTCACGGCGATGGACCCCGGGGCCGCGGCGCTGGGGCTCACCTTGATGAACATCTTGTTGCCCACGGCGGCCCGGGAAGCTTTGGCCGGGGAGCAGTAGACCGACATGGACTTACGGTCGCGGGAGAACTCCAAGGTGAACTCCTTCTTCATCAGCTGCTTGATGACCTGGGGGGACGGAGGAACGTCGTTAGGGGGATGGAGAACGTCGTTAGGGGGATGGAGAACATTTTTATGGGGATGGGGGACATCGTTATGGGATGGAGGACGTCGTTATGGGGATGGAGAATGGAGAACGTCGTTATGGGGACGGGGACGTCGTTATGGGGATGGAGAATGGAGAACGTCGTTATGGGGATGGAGGACGTCGTTATGGGAATGGAGAATGGAGAACGTCGTTATGGGGACGGAGGACGTCGTTATGGGGACGGGGGACGTCGTTATGGGGATGGAGGACGTCGTTCTGGGGATGGAAAATGGAGAACGTCATTATGGGGATGGAGGATGTCATTATGGGGATGGAGAACGTCGTTATGGGAATGGAGAATGGAGAACGTCGTTATGGGGACGGAGGACGTCGTTATGGGGACGGAGAACGTCGTTAAGGGGATGGAGAACGTCGTTATGGGGATGGAGGACATCGTTATGGGGATGGAGGACATTGTTATGGGAATGGAGAATGTCGTTATGGGATGGAGGACGTTGTTATGGGGACGGGGGACATCGTTATGGGGACAGGGGATGTCATTATGGGGATGGAGAATGGAGAACGTCGTTATGGGGATGGAGGACATCGTTATGGGGATGGAGAACATTGTTATGGGGATGGAGAACGTTGTTATGGGGATGGAGGACGTCATTATGGGGACGGGGGACGTCGTTATGGGGACAGGGGACGTCGTTATGGGGACGGAGGATGTCATGGGGATGGAGGACGTCGTTATGGGGATGGAGAACGTTGTTATGGGGATGGAGGACGTCGTTATGGGAATGGAGAATGGAGAACGTCGTTATGGGGATGGAGGACGTCGTTATGGGGACGGAGGACGTCGTTATGGGGACAGAGGACGTCGTTAAGGGGATGGAGGACGTCGTTATGGGGATGGAGGACGTCGTTATGGGGACAGAGAACGAAGAACGTCGTTATGGGGACGGAGAACGAAGAACGTCGTTATGGGGATGGAGGACGTTGTTATGGGAATGGAGAATGGAGAACGTCGTTATGGGGACGGAGGACGTCGTTATGGGGATGGAGAACGTCGTTAAGGGGATGGAGAACGTCGTTATGGGGATGGAGGACGTCGTTACGGGGATGGAGGACGTCGTTATGGGGACAGAGAACGAAGAACGTCGTTATGGGGACGGAGAACGAAGAACGTTGTTATGGGGATGGAGGACGTTGTTATGGGAATGGAGAATGGAGAACGTCGTTATGGGGACGGAGGACGTCGTTATGGGGATGGAGAACGTCGTTAAGGGGATGGAGAACGTCGTTAAGGGGATGGAGAACGTCGTTATGGGGATGGAGGACGTCGTTATGGGGATGGAGGACGTCGTTATGGGGACAGAGAACGAAGAACGTCGTTATGGGGACGGAGAACGAAGAACGTCGTTATGGGGATGGAGGACGTTGTTATGGGAATGGAGAATGGAGAACGTCGTTATGGGGACGGAGGACGTCGTTATGGGGATGGAGAACGTCGTTAAGGGGATGGAGAACGTCGTTATGGGGATGGAGGACGTCGTTATGGGGACGGAGAACGTCGTTATGGGGATGGAGAATGGAGGACGTCGTTATGGGGACGGGACCCCGAGGAAGAAGATGGTGAGGGTCAAGGAGGTCAGCGATGGACGGGACGGACGTGGGGTCAAAGGAAGGAGACGGCGAGGGTCGACGAGGCCAGCGGCGGATGGGGCAGACGCGGGGGTCAACGGCAGAGAGGACGCGGCCCGGGATTGGCTTACGGAATTGCAGGCGTTGGCCCGCTCCACCTTGGAGAGGCTGCGGACGTCGGTGTTGAAGACGTTCATCTTCTCCACCAGGCAGGTGAGGGCCGTCTCCGTCGCCTCGCCCACCTTCTCGTAGATGCCCTTGGACTGCGGCGGGGACGGACGGACGGGCGCGGCGTCACCGGTGGGGCGACGGCGACGCCGGTGGGGGACACGGGTGGGGGACACGCGCGGTGGCGGGGGGGGGGGGTCACCTCGTTGTAGTCGAGGGAGGAATCGTTGCAGAGGGCGCAGATGGTGGCCAGCTCCACCAGCCCGTCGTATTGGCCGGCTTTCACGTGTTTCTCCTGCTTCAGCCTTTTTTTTTTTTTGGGGCGGGGGGGGGGAGATGGGGGAGGTTTGGGGACGGGACGCGCTCTGCTGACACCCCTCGGGGTGGCCCCGACGTCCCCAAGGACCCCCGACGTCCCCAAGGACCCCCAGATGTCCTCCTTGGTGCCCCGACGTCCCCAAGAACCACCCAACGTCCCTTTGGGTACCCCAACGTCCCCAAGGACCCCCTGATGTCCCCTCGGGTGCCCCAACGTCCCCAAGGACCCCCCAACATCCCCAAGGACCCCCCAATGTCCCCAAGGACCCCCTGACGTCCCTTCGGGTGCCTCAAGGTCCCCAAGGACCCCCTGATGTCCCCTTGGGTGCCCCAACGTCCCCAAGGACCCCCTGATGTCCCCAAGAACCCCCTGATGTCCCCCTTGGTGCCCCAACATCCCTTTGGGTGCCCCAACGTCCCCAAGAACCTCCTGATGTCCCCAAGAACCCCATGACATCCCTTTGGGTGCCCCAATGTCCCCAAAGACCCCCTGATGTCCCCTTGGGTGCCCCAACGTCCCCAAGGACCCCCCAACATCCCCAAGGACCCCCTGATGTCCCCTTGGGTGCCCCAACGTCCCCAAGGACCCCCCAACATCCCCAAGGACCCCCTGATGTCCCCTCGGGTGCCCCAACGTCCCCAAGGACCCCCCAACATCCCCAAGGAACCCCCAATGTCCCCAAAGACCCCCTGACGTCCCTTTGGGTGCCCCAAGGTCCCCAAGAACCCCCTGATGTCCTCCTTGGTGCCCCAACGTCCCCAAGAACCACCCAACGTCCCTTTGGGTGCCTCAACGTCCCCAAGGACCCCCTGATATCCCCAAGAACCCCATGACGTCCCTTTGGGTGCCCCAACGTCCCGAAGGACCCCCCAACATCTCCAAGGACCCCCCCAATGTCCCCAAGAACCCCAAGACGTCCCTTTGGGTGCCCCGATGTCCCCAAGAACCCCCTGATGTCCCCAAGAACCCCTTGAGATCCCCCTTGGGTGCCCCAACGTCCCCAAGGACCCCCCAACATCCCCAAGGAACACCCAATGTCCCCAAAGACCCCCTGACGTCCCTTTGGGTGCCCCAAGGTCCCCAAGAACCCCCTGATGTCCTCCTTGGTGCCCCAACGTCCCCAAGAACCACCCAACGTCCCTTTGGGTGCCCCGATGTCCCCAAGGACCCCCCCGATGTCCCCTTGGGTGCCCCAATGTCCCCAAGGACCCGCCAATGTCCCCAAGAACCCCATGATGTCCCTTTGGGTGCCCCAACATCCCCAAGAACCCCCTGATGTCCCCCTTGGTACCCCAACGTCCCCAAGAACCACCCAACATCCCTTTGGGTGCCCCAATGTCCCCATGGACCCCCTGATGTTCCCAAGGACCCCCTGAGATCCCCTTGGGTGCCCCAACGTCCCCAAGAACCACCCAACGTCCCTTTGGGTGCCTTGATGTCCCCAAGGACCCCCCAACATCTCCAAGGACCCCCCAATGTCCCCAAGAACCCCAAGACATCCCTTTGGGTGCCCCGATGTCCCCAAGAACCCCCTGATGTCCCCAAGAACCCCTTGAGATCCCCCTTGGGTGCCCCGACGTCCCCAAGGACCCCCTGATGTCCCCTTGGGTGCCCCAACGTCCCCAAGGACCCCCCAACATCCCCAAGGACCCCCCAATGTCCCCAAGGACCCCCTGACGTCCCTTCGGGTGCCTCAAGGTCCCCAAGGACCCCCTGATGTCCCCTTGGGTGCCCCAACGTCCCCAAGGACCCCCCAACATCCCCAAGGACCCCCTGATGTCCCCAAGAACCCCCTGATGTCCCCCTTGGTGCCCCAACATCCCTTCAGGTGCCCCCAATGTCCCCAAGAACCACCCAACGTCCCTTTGGGTGCCCCAACGTCCCCAAGAACCCCCTGATGTCCCCAAGAACCCCATGACATCCCTTTGGGTGCCCCAATGTCCCCAAGGACCCCCTGATGTCCCCTCGGGTGCCCCAACGTCCCCAAGGACCCCCCAACATCCCCAAGGAACCCCCAATGTCCCCAAAGACCCCCTGACGTCCCTTCGGGTGCCTCAAGGTCCCCAAGGACCCCCTGATGTCCCCTTGGGTGCCCCAACATCCCCAAGGACCCCCCAACATCCCCAAGGACCCCCTGATGTCCCCAAGAACCCCCTGATGTCCCCCTTGGTGCCCCAACATCCCTTTGGGTGCCCCAACGTCCCCAAGAACCTCCTGATGTCCCCAAGAACCCCATGACATCCCTTTGGGTGCCCCAATGTCCCCAAGGACCCCCTGATGTCCCCTTGGGTGCCCCAACGTCCCCAAGGACCCCCCAACATCCCCAAGGAACACCCAATGTCCCCAAGGACCCCCTGACGTCCCTTTGGGTGCCCCAACGTCCCCAAGAACCCCCTGATGTCCTCCTTGGTGCCCCAACGTCCCCAAGAACCACCCAACGTCCCTTTGGGTGCCTCAACGTCCCCAAGGACCCCCTGATATCCCCAAGAACCCCATGACGTCCCTTTGGGTGCCCCAACGTCCCGAAGGACCCCCCAACATCTCCAAGGACCCCCCCAATGTCCCCAAGAACCCCAAGACGTCCCTTTGGGTGCCCCGATGTCCCCAAGAACTCCCTGATGTCCCCAAGAACCCCTTGAGATCCCCCTTGGGTGCCCCAATGTCCCCAAGGACCCCCTGATGTCCCCAAGGACCCCTTGACGTCCTCCTTGGTGCCCCAACGTCCCCAAGAACCACCCAACGTCCCTTTGGGTGCCCCCAAGGTCCCCAAGGACCCCCTGAGATTCCCCCTGGGTGCCCCAACATCTTCAAGGACCCCCCGATGTCCCCAAAGACCCCCATGACGTCCCCTTGGGTGCCCCAACGTCCCCAAGGACCCCCCGATGTCCCCAAGGACCCCCCCGACGTCCCCCAGCCCCTCTTGGCCACCCCAAAACCCCCCAACACCCCCGCCATCTCCCAGGATGGGGACCCCCCACCCCAAAAAGGGGTCGTTACCAGCCCGTGGGGGACCAGGAGACCCCCCCCCCCCCAAAAAAAAAGGGGGTCCCCGAGGTGCCACCGGGTCACTCACACGTCTCCCTCGGGGGCGTAGGTGGAGCCGGTGATGGAGAACTCGTTGAGGGAGCAGACGTCGCCTTCCACCTTCTCCACGATGAACATCTGGGGGGGGGTGGGGGGAGAAGAAAAAGGGGGTCAGGGGTGTCCTGGCGGGGGGGGAAACACGGACGCTGAGGGTCCCAGGGGATGGCAGGGGGTCTCGGGGGACGTTGGGGCACCCAAGGAGACGTGAAGGGTTCTTGGAGGACCTTGGAGCACCCGAGGGGACACGAGAAGGTCCCAGAGGACTGTGGGGCACCCAAGGGGACGTGATGGGTTCTTGGAGGACCTTGGAGCACCCAAGGGGACATGAGAAGGTCCCAGAGGACCTTGGAGCACCCAAGGGGACGTGACGGGTTCCTGGAGGACCTTGGAGCACCCAACGGGACACAAGAAGGTCCCAGGGGACCGTGGGGCACCCAAGGGGACGTGAGGAGGACCTTGGAGCACCCAAGGGGACGTGACGGGTTCCTGGAGGACCTTGGAGCACCCAAGGGCACGTGAAGGGTTCCTGGAGGACCTTGGAGCACCCAACGGGACACAAGAAGGTCCCAGAGGACCATGGGGCACCCAAGGGGACGTGAGGAGGACTTGGAGCACCCAAGGGGACATGAGAAGGTCCCAGAGGACCTTGGAGCACCCAAGGGGACACGAGAAAGTCCCAGAGGACCATGGGGCACCCAAGGGGACGTGAGGGGGTTCCTGGAGGACCTTGGAGCACCCAAGGGGACATGAGAAGGTCCCAGAGGACCTTGGAGCACCCAAGGGGACGTGACGGGTTCCTGGAGGACCTTGGAGCACCCAAGGGGACGTGAAGGGTTCCTGGAGGACCTTGGAGCACCCAAGGGGACATGAGAAGGTCCCAGAGGACCATGGGGCACCCAAGGGGACGTGAGGAGGACTTGGAGCACCCAAGGGGACATGAGAAGGTCCCAGAGGACCTTGGAGCACCCAAGGGGACGTGACGGGTTCCTGGAGGACCTTGGAGCACCCGAGGGGACACGAGAAGGTCCCAGAGGACCATGGGGCACCCAAGGGGACGTGAGGAGGACTTGGAGCACCCAAGGGGACGTGAAGGGTTCCTGGAGGACCTTGGAGCACCCAAGGGGACGTGAGGAGGACCTTGGAGCACCCAAGGGGACGTGACGGGTTCCTGGAGGACCTTGGAGCACCCGAGGGGACACGAGAAGGTCCCAGAGGACCATGGAGCACCCAAGGGGACACAAGAAGGTCCCAGAGGACCTTGGGGCACCCAAGGGGACGTGAAGGGTTCCTGGAGGACCTTGGAGCACCCAAGGGGACGTGAGGAGAACTTGGAGCACCCAAGGGGACACGAGAAGGTCCCAGAGGACCTTGGAGCACTCAAGGGGACATGAGAAGGTCCCAGAGGACCTTGGAGCACCCAAGGGGACGTGAGGGGGTTCCTGGAGGACCTTGGAGCACCCAACGGGACACAAGAAGGTCCCAGGGGACCGTGGGGCACCCAAGGGGACGTGAGGAGGACTTGGAGCACCCAAGGGGACGTGACGGGTTCCTGGAGGACCTTGGAGCACCCAAGGGGATGTGAGGAGGACCTTGGAGCACCCAAGGGGACGTGACGGGTTCCTGGAGGACCTTGGAGCACCCGAGGGGACACGAGAAGGTCCCAGAGGACCATGGAGCACCCAAGGGGACACAAGAAGGTCCCAGAGGACCTTGGGGCACCCAAGGGGATGTGACGGGTTCTTGGAGGACCTTGGAGCACCCAAGGGGACGTGAAGGGTTCCTGGAGGACCTTGGAGCACCCAAGGGGACGTGAGGAGAACTTGGAGCACCCAAGGGGACACGAGAAGGTCCCAGAGGACCTCGGGGCACCCCACGATGGCCGCCCGCCCTACCTTGCAGACGGACATCTGGTTGGTGGTGAGGGTGCCGGTCTTGTCGGAGCAGATGACGGAGGTGCAGCCCAGGGTCTCCACCGAGGGCAGGCTCCTGACGATGGCGTTCTTCTTGGCCATCCGCCGGGTCCCCAGCGCCAGGCAGGTGGTGATGACGGCCGGCAGCCCTGCGGCGAGGTGTCCCCTCAGCCCCACGGCGGGACCACCGGCCCCACGGCGGGGCCGGGGCGGGGGAGGCGACAGACCCGTAGAGCGTCACGTAAGGGCGTTGCAAGCCCGTACGGGGTCAAGGATGGACGTTCTAAGTCCATATCGGGTCAAGGAAAAGCATTTTGAACCCATACGGGGTCAAGGAGGGACGTTCTAAACCCATGTAGGATCAAGGATTGACGTCCTAAACCCATAAATAATCAAACACGGATGTTCTAAACACATATAGGATCGAGGATTGGCGCTCTAAACCCACGTAAGGTCAAGCACGGACATTCTCAACCCAAAACTGATGTTCTAAACCCATAAATAATCAAGGACGGACATTCTAAACCCATGTAACATCAAACACTGATGTTCTAAACCCATAAATAATCAAAGATGGATGTTCTAAAGCCATATAAGGTCACGGATTGACATTCTAAACCCATAAATAATTAAAGATGGACGGTCTAAACCCATATAACATCAAAGATTGATGTGCTAAACCCATATATAATCAAGGATGGATGTTCTAAACCCATACATAATCAAGGATGGACGTTCTAAACCCATACAACATCAAAGATGGACGTTCTAAACCCATAAATAATCAAAGACGGACGTTCTAAACCCATATAGGATCAAGGATTGGTGTTCTAAACCCACGTACGGTCCAGCACGGACATTCTCAACCCAAAATTGACGTTCTAAACCCATAAATAATCAATGACGGGCGTTCTAAACCCATATAGGATCAAGGATTGATGTTCTAAACCCATAAATAATCAAGCACGGACGTTCTTAACCCAGAACTGACATTCTAAACCCATCTAGGATCAAGAATTGACATTCTAAACCCATAAATAATCAAGGACAGACGTTCTAAACCCATATAGAATTATGGATTGACGTTCTAAACCCATAAATAATCAAGGATGGATATTCTAAACACATATAGGATCGAGGATTGACGTTCTAAACCCATAAATAATCAAGGATGGATGTTCTAAACACATGTAGGATCGAGGATTGACGCTCTAAACCCATAAATAATCAAGCACGGACGTTCTTAACCCAAAATTGACATTCTAAACCCATCTAGGATCAAGGATTGACATTCTAAACCCATAAATAATCAAGGACGGACGTTCTAAACCCATCTAGGATCACGGATTGACGTTCTAAACCCATAAATAATCAAGGATGGACGTCCTAAACCCATATAATATCAAAGATTGACATTCTAAAGCCATAAATAACGAAGAACTGATATTCTAAACCCATATAACATCGAAGATTGATGTTGTAAACCCATAAATAACCAAGAACAGACGTTCTAAACACATCTAGGATCAAGGATTGACGTTCTAAACCTGTAAAACATCAAAAATGGACCTTACAAACCCATAGAACATCAAAGACAGACATTTTAAGTCCACCTAGGGTCAAAGATAGACATTACGAGCCCATAAATGATCAAAAATGGACATTCTAAGCCCATCTAGGATCAAAAATGGACATTATAAACCCATAAATGATCAAAGACGGACATTCTAAGCCCGTCTAGGATCAAAAACGATAATTTATGGTTTGTAACATCCAAAAATGGACATTCTAAGCCCATAAAACATCAGAAATGGTCACAATGAAACCATAACTGACCAAAGATAGACATTCTAAACCCTTCTATGATCAAAAATGGACATTTCAAGCCTGTAGAACATCAAAAAAGGACATTCTAAGCCCATAACCAATCAAAAATGGACATTCTAAGCCCATAAACGAAAAATGGACATCACGAACCCGTAAACGATCAAAACCGGTCATTCTAAGTCCACCTAAGATAAAAAATGGACATTACGAACCTGTAAATGATCAACCTCTGACATTCTAAGCCCACAAACGATCAAAACCAGACCTTCTAAGCCCACAAAACATCAAAAATGGACATTATGAACCCGCAAACGATCAAAACCGGACCTTCTAAGCCCGTAAATGATCAAAAACGGACATTATGAACCCGTAAACAGTCAAAAAAGGACATTACGAACCCGTAAACGATCAAAAATGGACGTTCTAAGCCCATAACCATTCAAAAACGGACATTCTAAGCCCATAAACAATCAAAAATGATCATGACAAACGCATAAATGATCGAAACTGGACCTTCTAAGCCCATTAACAATCAAAAATGGACACTACGAACCCATAAATGATCAAAAATGGACATTCTAAGCCCATAAATGATCAAAAATGGTCATGACAAATGTGTAAATGATCAAAAATGGATGTTCTAAGTCCATCAACGATCAAAAATGGACATTACGAACCTGTTAATGATCAAATAGGGACATCCTAAGCCCATAACCGACCAAAAATGGACCTTCTAAGCCCATAAATGATCAAAAACTGACATTATGAACCCGTAAATGATAAAAAATGGACCTTCTAAGCCCATAAACGATCAAAAATGGACATTACGAACCCATAAATGATCAAAAATGGATATTATGAACCCGTAAACAATCAAAACCGGACATTCTAAGCCCATCAATGATCAAAAATGGATATTATGAGCCCGTAAAAGATCAAAAATGGGCATTCTAAACCCATAAACAATCAAAAATGGACATTCTAAGCCCATAAACAATCAAAAATGATCATGACAAATGCATAAATGATCAAAAATGGACATTCTAAGCCCATCGATGATCAAAAATGGATATTACGAACCTGTAAAAGATCAAAAATGGGCATTCTAAGCCCATAAACAATCAAAAGTGGTCATGACAAATGCATCAATGATCAAAAATGGACATTACAAACCCGTAAACAATCAAAAACGGACATTCTAAGCCCATAAACGATCAAAAATGGACATTACGAACCCATCAATGATCAAAAACGGTCATTCTAAGTCCATCTAAGATCAAAAATGGACATTACGAACCCGCAAATGATCAAAAATGGACATTCTAAGCCCATAAACAATCAAAAATGATCATGACAAATACATACATGATCAAAAATGGACATTCTAAGCCCATCAATGATCAAAAATGGACATTACGAACCCGCAAATGATCAAAAATGGACATTCTAAGCCCATAAACGATCAAAAATGGACATTACGAACCCATCAATGATCAGAAACGGTCATTCTAAGTCCATCTAAGATCAAAAATGGACATCACGAACCTGTAAATGATCAAAAATGGACATTCTAAGCCCATAAACGATCAAAAATGGACATTACGAACCCATCAATGATCAGAAACGGTCATTCTAAGTCCATCTAAGATCAAAAATGGACATTACGAACCTGTAAATGATCAAAAATGGACCTTCTAAGCCCGTAAACGATCAAAACCAGACATTACAAATCCGCAAACGATCAAGAACGGACCTCCTAAGCCCATAAACGATCAAAAATGGACCTCCTAAGCCCATAAACGACCCCAAAACCGGCCGTTTCGAACCCGTAAACGATGGAAACCTCGTCAGCCCGCCAACGCCCCCGCCCCCGTCCCGAGCGCGGCGGGACGGCGTCGCGACGGCGCGGCGGGGCCGGACCTTCGGGGATGGCGGCGACGGCCAAGGCGACGGCGATCTTGAAGTAGTAGATGGCGCCGCGGATCCAGGAGCCGCCGTGGACGGGGTCGTTAAAGTGGCCGATGTTAATGAGCCAGACGGCGACGCAGATGAGGGAGATGACTTTGGAGAGCTGCTCGCCGAACTCGTCCAGCTTCTGCTGCAGCGGCGTCTTCTCCTGCTCGGTGGCCGCCATCTCGTCGCGGATTTTCCCGATTTCCGTGTTGACCCCCGTGGCCACCACGATGCCGACGGCTTTGCCCGCGCCGATGTTGGTGCCCTGCCGGGACGGGGGGGGACGGCGGTTGGGGGACGGCGGGAGTTTTGGGGGGGGGGGGACGGGACACGCGGTGGGACGTGGGGACATCACGGGACACGTGGTGGGACACGGGGAACGTGGTGGGACATCATGGGATGTGTGGTGGGACATGGGGAACGTTGTGGGACATCACGGGACACGTGGTGGGACACGGGGACACGTGGTGGGACGCGGGAAACATGGTGGGACATCACGGGGAACGTGGTGGGACATCAAGGGACACGTGGTGGGACATGGGGACATCAGGGGACGCGTGGTGGGACACGGGGGGACATCATGGGACACGTGGTGGGACTCAGAACATGGTGGGACATTATGGGACACGTGGTGGGACACGGGGAACGTGGTGGGACATCATGGGACACGTGGTGGGACACAGGGACATCATGGGACACGTGGTGGGACATCACGGGACACGTGGTGGGACACGGGGACATCATGGGACACGTGGTGGGACACGGGGAACGTGGTGGGACGTCATGGGACACGTGGTGGGACACGGGGACGTGGTAGCACATGGGGAACGTGTGGTGGGACACGGGGGGACATCAGGGGACACGTGGTGGGACACGAGACACGTTGTGGGACATGGAAGGGACACGGAAGGGACACAGGAGACGTGGTGGGACGCAGGGGTGGGACACAGGTGGGAGACGTGTGGTGGGACGGGCGCGGGGGTGACGGACACGGGGATGACACGGGATGAGAACACGGGATGAGAACACGGAACGGCACGGGATGAGAACACGGAATGAGAACATGGAATGAAAACACGGAATGAAAACACGGAATGACACAGGGTGAGAACATGGGATGAGAACACGGGATGAGAACACGGAATGACACGGAATGACACAGGGTGAGAACATGGGATGAGAACACGGGATGAGAACACGGGATGAGAACATGGGATGACACGGGATGAGAACACGGGATGAGAACATGGGATGACACGGGATGAGAACACGGGATGAGAACATGGGATGACACGGGATGAGAACACGGGATGAGAACATGGGATGACACGGGATGACACAGGGTGAGAACACGGGATGAGAACACGGGATGAGAACATGGGATGAGAACACGGGATGACACGGAATGACACGGAATGACACAGGGTGAGAACATCGAATGAGAACACGGAATGACATGGGATGAGAACACAGGATGAGAACATGGGATGACATGGGATGAGAACACGGGATGAGAACATGGGATGACACGGGATGACACAGGGTGAGAACATGGGATGAGAACACGGGATGAGAACATGGGATGAGAACACGGGATGACATGGAATGACACGGAATGACACGGAATGACACAGGGTGAGAACATCGAATGAGAACACGGAATGACATGGGATGAGAACACAGGATGAGAACATGGGATGACACGGGATGAGAACACGGGATGAGAACACGGGATGACACAGAATGACATAGGGTGAGAACACAGGGTGAGAACACGGGATGAGAACATGGGATGAGAACACGGGATGGGAACATGGAATGAGAACACGGGATGACACGGGGTGAGAACACGGGGTGACACGCGTGGTGAAGACACCAGGGGACGTGCGGTGGGATGGACGCGGGGGTGACAAACATGCGATGACACGGGATGACCCACGATGACACGGGATGACACGGGATGACACGTGATAACACGGGATGACACGGGAGGGCCGCTCACGGAGAAGAGCATGTTCTTCTTGTCCTGGTTGACGGCGCGGGGGTCGGGGACGGGCTCCGTGTGTTTGATCACCGACACCGACTCCCCTGGGGGGGGACGCAGCGGCTGGGACACCTCCCAGTTCATCCCAGTCCCATCCCAGTTCGTCCCAGTCCCATCCCAGTTCATCCCAATCCCATCCCAGTTCATCCCAGTCCCATCCCAGTCCGTCCCGGTCCCATCCCAGTTCATCCCAATCCCATCCCAGTTCATCCCAGTCCCATCCCAGTCCGTCCCGGTCCCGTCCCAGTTTGTCCCAGTCCCATCCCAGCCCATCCCAGTCCCATCCCAGTTCCGTCCCAGTCCATCCCAGTTCCATCCCAGTCCTGTCCCACTCCCCCTTAATCCAACCCAATCCCTCTCAGTTCCCCCCAGTCCATCCCAGTTTGTCCCAGTCCCATCCCAGTCCGTCCCAGTCCATCCCAGTTCCATCCTAGTCCCATCCCACTCCCCCTTAGTCCATCGAGTCCCTCTCAGCTCCCCCCAGTCTATCCCAGTCCGTCCCAGTCCCATCCCAGTCCCCCCCAGTTCCATCCCAGTTCCCTCCAGTCCCATCCCAGTCCATCCCAGTCCCATCCCAGTCCCATCCCAGTCCATCCCAGTTCCATCCCAGTCCATCCCAGTCCCGTCCCAGTCCTGTCCCACTCCCCCTTAGTCCATCCCAGTCCCTCTCAGTTCCCCCCAGTCCATCCCAGTTCCCTCCAGTCCCATCCCAGTCCATCCCAATTCCATCCCAGTCCCATCCCAGTCCATCCCAGTCCCGTCCCAGTCCATCCCAGTCCCGTCCCAGTCCTGTCCCACTCCCCCTTAGTCCATCCCAGTCCCTCTCAGTCCCCCCCAGTTCCATCCCGGTTCCCTCCAGTCCCGTCCCAGTCCATCCCAGTCCATCCCAGTCCCCCCACTTCCATCCCAGTCTCCCCCAGTTCCATCCCAGTTCCCCCCAGTCCCATCCCAGTCCATCCCAGTCCATCCCAGTCCATCCCAGTCCCATCCCAGTCCTTTCCCACTCCCCCTTAGTCCACCCCAGTCCCCCCCAGTCCCATCCCAGTTCCCCCCAGTCCCTCCCAGTCGGATCCCAGTCCATCCCAGTTGGATCCCAGTCCCTCCCAGTCGGATCCCAGTCCCTCCCAGTCCCACACCAGTAAGGATGGACTGGTCGACCCGCAGCGTCGTCGACTTGATGGAGATGATGCGGATGTCGGCCGGGACTTTGTCTCCCACTGGAAAGAGGGAACTGGGAGTTACTGGGAGGCACTGGGAGTTCTACTGGGAGAGCTGGGGGTTATACTGGGAGCACTGGGAAGGGGTAAGGGGGCTACTGGGGCTTACTGGGGGCTACTGGGGCTTACTGGGACCCGCCACGGACTCAGCACGGGGGGTCCTGGGCATCCACCAGCACCCCGGGGCGTCCCCGCGCGTCCGTCCCAGCGTTCCCCGTATCCCCGGCGTTCCCAGTATCCCCAGTATCCCCAGTGCGTCGTCCGTCCCCCCCTCACCGGCCACCTCGGCGATGTCGCCGGGGACGAGGTCGCGCGCCTTGATGCGCTGCACGGCCTTGCGGTCGGCGCGGTAAACCTTCCCCATCTCCGGCTCGTACTCCTTCAGCGCCTCGATGGCGTTCTCCGCGTTCCGCTCCTGCCGGCGCGGGGGAAACGCGGGGAAAAAACGCGGGAAAACACGGGAAAAACATAGGAAAAACACGGGAAAAAGGGAAAAACACGGGAAGGACACGGGAGGACACGGGACGGTCATGGGAAGGACACAGGAGGGAAACAGAAGGGACACGGAAGGAAGGGATATGGAAAAACACGGAAAAACATGGGAAAAAGGGAAAACATGGGAAGGACACAAGAAGGACACGGGAGGACACGGGACGGTCATAGAAAGGACACAGGAGGGAAACAGAAGGGATGCGGAAGGAAGGGATATGGAAAAAACACGGAAAAAACACGGGAAAAACATGGGAAAAAGGGAAAAACAAGGGAAGGGCACGGGAAGGACGTGGGAGGACACGGGATGGTCATGGGAAGGACACAGGAGGGAAACAGAAGGGATGCGGAAGGAAGGGATATGGAAAAAACATGGAAAAACACGGGAAAAACATGGGGAAAATGGAAAAACAGGGGAAGGGCACGGGAAGGACATGGGAGGACACGGGATGGTCATGGAAAGGACACAGGAGGGAAACAGAAGGGATGCGGAAGGAAGGGATATGGAAAAAACATGGAAAAACACGGGAAAAACATGGGGAAAATGGAAAAACAGGGGAAGGGCACGGGAAGGACGTGGGAGGACACGGGATGGTCATGGGAAGGACACAGGAGGGAAACAGAAGGGATGCGGAAGGAAGGGATATGGAAAAACATGGAAAAAACACGGGAAAACATGGGAAAGACACAGGAAAAAGGGAAAAACACGGGAAGGATACGGGAAGGACATGGAACGGTCATGGGAAGGACACAGGAGGGAAACAGAAGGTACACACGGAAGGAAGGGGTATGGAAAAACACAGAAAAAACATGGAAAAGATGGAAAAACACGGAAAGGATACGGAAAAACATGGGAAGGACATGGGAAGGACACAGGAAGGACACGGGAAAACAAAAGAAGGACACAGGAAAGACGTGGAAAGGACACATAAGGGAAACAGAAGGGACACGGAAGGAAGGAACATAGAAAAACACGGAAAAAAACACGGGAAAAACATGGAAAGACATGGGAAGGACATGGGAAGGACACAGGACGGTCATGAGAAGGACACAGAAGGGACATGGAAAGAAGGGACATGGAAAAACACAGAAAAACACGGGAAAAACATGGAAAAACATGGGAAGGACACGGAAAGGACATGGGAAAACATGAGAAGGACACAGAAGGCACACAGAAGGGACGCGGAAAAAACATGGAAAAGACGTGGGGAAAAAATGGAAAAGACATGGAAAAAACATGGGAAGGACACGGGAAGGACACGGGAAAACAAGGGAAGGACACGGGAAGGATGCGGAAAGGATGCGGAAAGGACACAGAAGGGACATGGAAAAAACATGGGAAGGACATGGAAAAACATGGGAAGGACACAGAAAAGACATAGAAAAAACATGGAAAAGACACGGCGGAAAAAGGGAAAGGACACGGAAAAAACATGGGAAGGACACGGGATGGTCATGGGAAGGACACAGAAGGGAAACGGAAGGGACACAGAAGGAAGGGACATGGAAAAACACGGGAAAAACATGGAAAACCATGGGAAGGACATGGGAAAACAAGGGAAGGACGTGGAAAGGACACGGAAAAGACGCAGAAAAACATGGGAAGGACACGGAAGGGACACGGAAGGGGATGGTCAGGGCTGTCCCCATGTCCCCAAACTCATCCCCAACCCCCTCCCAGTGCTCCCAGCGCCCCCAAACCCCCTCCCAGTCCCCCCCAGTCCCCCCCCCAGTTCCCCCCCCCCCCCATTTTTACCTGCCAGACGCCCACCACGGCGTTGGCCACGAGGATGAGGAGGATGACGAAGGGCTCCACGAAGGCCGTGATGGTCTCCTCCCCCTCCTCAAACCACGCCAGCACCTTTTTTTTTGGGGGGGGACACACACACGACGGTGACAATTTTTTTGGGGGGGCACGAAAAAAAAAATCAGCTGTCGCGTCCCGTCCCCCCCCATCCGGCAGCTGCCGACACTTGAGCCGACACCGGATCCCCCCTCCCCCCAAAAAAAAAAAAAATAAATTAAAAAATAAAATGAAAGGTCGTCCCCAAGGACAAATGTCCCGAAAATGTGTCCCCCCCCCCACCGTGTCGTCGTGTCCCCCCCCCGGTGAGACTCACGAAGGAGATGCAGGCGGCCAGCAGCAGGATCCGCACCAGTAAATCCTCAAACTGCTCCACCACCAGCTCCCAGATGGTTTTTCCTGGGGGGGGGGGGACAGGAAAAAATGAAGGGGGGGGGGTAGGAAAAAATTTAGGGGGGTTGGGGAAAAATTTGGGGGGTAGGAAAAAATTAATGGGGGTATAAAAAAATGTAAGGGGGTATAAAAAAATTAAGGGGGGTAGGAAAAAAATTGAGGGGGGTGGGAAAAAATTGAGGGGGGGTGGGGAAAAATTTGGGGGGTAGGAAAAAATTAATGGGGGTATAAAAAAATTTAGGGGGGTATAAAAAAATTAAGGGGGGTGGGAAAAAATTTAGGGGGGGTGGGAAAAAATTGAGGGGGGTGGGAAAAAATTTGGGAGGGTGGGAAAAAATTGAGGGGGGGTGGGAAAAAATTAAGGGGGTAGAAAAAAATTAATGGGGGTATAAAAAAATTTAGGGGGGTATAAAAAAATTAAGGGGGGTGGGAAAAAGTTTGGGGGGGTGGGAAAAAGTTTGGGGGGTGGGAAAAAATTAAGGGGGTGGGAAAAAATTTAGGGGGGTGGGGAAAAATTTAGGGGGGTGGGGAAAATTTAGGGGCAGTGGGAAAAATTTAGGGGGTAGAAAAAAATTTAGGGGGGTATAAAAATATTAAGGGGGTAGGAAAAAATTGAGGGGGGTGGGAAAAAGTTTGGGGGGGTGGGAAAAATTTGGGGGGTAGGAAAAAATTAAGGGGGTATAAAAAATTAAGGGGGGTATAAAAAACTTAAGGGGGGTGGGAAAAAATTGAGGGGGGTGGGAAAAAATTGAGGGGGGGTGGGAAAAAAATTGAGGGGGGGTGGGAAAATATTAAGGGGGTATAAAAAAATTTAGGGGGGTATAAAAAAATTAAAGGGGGTAGGAAAAAATTGAGGGGGGTGGGAAAAAATTGAGGGGGGTGGGAAAAAATTGAGGGGGGGTGGGAAATATTAAGGGAGTATAAAAAATTAATGGGGGTATAAAAAATTTAGGGGGGTATAAAAAAATTAAGGGGGGTAGGAAAAAATTGGGGGGGTGGGAAAAAATTTAGGGGGGTAGGAAAAAATTAATGAGGGTATAAAAAAATTTGGGGGGTATAAAAAAATTAAGGGGGGTAGGAAAAAATTAAGGGGGGTATAAATATTAATGGGGGTATAAAAAAATTAAGAGAAGATAGAAGAAAATTAAGGGGGTAGAAAAAATTATGGGGAGTATAAAAAAATGAAGCAGGATATAAAAAATATGGGGTATAAAAAAGTTAAGGGGGATATAAAAATTAAGGGGCGGATAGAAAAATCAAGGGGATATAAAAAAATTTAGGGGGAGTATAAAAAAGTAAGAGGGGGTAGAAAAAAATTAAGGGGGGTAGAAAAAATTAAAGGGGGTATAAAAAATTAATGGGATTATAAAAAAAGTTAAGGGAGCATAAAAAATTAAGGGAGATTAAAAGAAATTAAGGGGGTATAAAAAATTAAGGGGAGTATAAAAAAATTAATGAGGGTATAAAAAGGGGTAAAAAATTTAAGGGGGGTAGAAAAGAATTAAGAGGAGTAGAAAAAATTAATGGGGGTATAAAGAAATTAAGGGGGGTATAAAAGAATTAAGGGGGGTATAAAAATTAAAGGCGTATAAAAAAATTAACGGTGGGGTATAAAAATAATTAAGGGGGGTATAAAAAAATCAAGGGGGTCTAAAAATACAAATTGGGGGGGTTGGGGTAGGGAAGGGGTTGGGGGGGGTTAAAGGGGGCCCCGAAATGGGGGGTCCGTGCCCCCCCCCCCCCAAAAAAAAAAAATTAATCAATACTCACCCTCCTCGGCCGGCAGCTCTGCGGGGAGGGAGGGGGTCAGTTGCGGGGGGGGGACGCTGGTGTCGCCCCCCCCCCCCCCCAAATGGGGCTCCGTGGCCCCCCCTGGGTGTTGTCCGTGGTCCCCCCCCCCCGGTGTCCCCGTGTCCCCCCCCGTGTCCCCGTGTCCCCCCACGTCCCCAAATCCCCCAAACCCCAAATTCCCCCAAATCCCCCAAAACCCCCCAAACCCCCCCCAAACCCCCAAATTCCCCCAAATCCCCATGTCCCGCCAAATCCCACAAAACCCCCCAAACCCCCAAATCCCCCCAAACCCCCAAATCCCCCAAAACCCCCCAAATCCAAAATCCCCCCAAATCCCCCAAAACCCCCAAATCCCCCAAAACCCCCAAATCCCCCCAAATCCCGAAATGCCCCCAGATCCCCCCAAACCCCCAAATACCCCCAAATCCCCAAATCCCACAAAACCCCCCAAACCCCCAAATCCCCCCCAACACCCCCAAATCCCCCAAATCCCAAAATCCCCCCAAACCCCCAAATCCCCCAAAACCCCCCAAATCCCCCCAAATCGCCCCAAACCCTCCAAATCCCCAAAACCACCCAAATCCCCAAATCCCCCCAAACCCCCCAAATCGCCCCAAATCCCCCAAATCCCCCCAAATCCCGAAATCCCCCCAGATCCCCCAAAACCCCCAAATTCCCCCAAATCCCCATGTCCCGCCAAATCCCACAAAACCCCCCAAACCCCCAAATCCCCCCAAACCCCCAAATCCCCCAAAACCCCCCAAATCCCAAAATCCCCCCAAATCCCCCAAAACCCCCAAATCCCCCCAAATCCCAAAATCCCCCCAAACCCCCAAAACCCCCCAAATCCCCCCAAATCCCCCAAAACCCCCAAATCCCCCCAAATCCCAAAATGCCCCCAGATCCCCCCAAACCCCCAAATCCCCCCAAATCCCCAAATCCCACAAAACCCCCCAAACCCCCAAATCCCCCCCAACACCCCCAAATCCCCAAA